>NC_031994.1:92963515-93119065 GCF_001879085.1 Nicotiana attenuata | reverse complement strand
TCCGCCTCCCATGTGGCTTCCTCAAACTCGATAAGGCACCACAATATTTATATATCAATGACAAGAACCTCAGCATTACAAACACTACTTTAACACGATGATACCTGGGCATGGACTGCACATTTTTAAATCATATCACCTAGAAGGTACCTTCCAAATCAAAACCAACTGCTATGCAATCAAGAGAAAATATTTTATTTCCACAACACTCTCGGCCTTCAATGGCCTCTTATATCTACAGACTTCGCCAGAACACATTCATCGGAGCAATTTCGACCCCTAAACTTACTTAACAAGGATAACAAGTAGATATTTCGCATAAGCTAACTATCCACTAACTTCACCTTCAATGATTTCCACCGGAATGATACACAATTGATATCCACCTACTTTCTTAGACATGGACATGTGAATGCACAAAATATATGGCGAACAACTACGGGGACACTTCATACTCCTAGTGCGGCCTAATGTGGAATACACTTATGCAACCTTTATTATCAACTCACATAACATCTTCAGGGGAAAATATTGAGAATAGCCTGCTCACCCTCCAAACTCAAAATCCCTAGGCGAACACTCACACTAAACCCTTGATGACCTTCAACAATTACTCTAAGATGTGCTATCATACACTGACCATAAAATTACCTATCAAATATACACGTGATCACACTGTGAAGCTTCATCTTTGACTCCTCTGAACTTACCATATCCAATGGATCTAATACAATGAGGAACAACAGAGTTCAAGATCAGGCTGGAGTTATTCAGGAATCCATTAATGCGCTGAGTAAAGTACTTTCTGAGGTTATATGCTAAGGGACACGAATGTTACAACTAACAATGCTGACATGGTTAATCACTGTGACGACGTCAATTATTACGCAAATGAGGCATAGGGGTAAGTAGTACATTGGCAATAGGAATCATTAAGGAGGAATATTCAAGTACATGACCCAGTCGTTCCCTAGGGTGAAGGAAAAATCAATTCATGCTCTGGTAACTTGAATGCAATATGGGATTCAAAATACATGAAGTGGAATTACACTCCTGACATTAGCTGACACAAGGAATCTATGCCGTAAGCCCATGAGGATGAAAAGAAGTTGAAAAATTATGAGATTATCACATTTAAGACAGCTTAACCCTTCCTGATAGTTGATCATATATGAGAGAACTAAAGATATGGACACTTGTCTTTCAAATCAATATGCTCATGATATGTGCAAAAATTCTGAAGGCATCTAATCTCACCCCTTTCACGAGTAAAACTACATAGCTCGGACATCTAAATGTTGGGATGAAATCATGTATTGGTTAGAGGCGTTCTAATGGTTAACATGATGCTCCAGGGAGAAAGACAAATGACACTCCTATCCACCCAAAGAGATGGAATACCAAGGGTAGCAAAACTCCCCTCACATGAAAATGATATAGTCAATTATTCTAGAAGTCGAGTGAGAAGGAGGCCACGTAACCCATTCAATCCGACCCATTTAAGACTTTTGAAAAGGACATACACTTTGGTTTGAAATCAGGGCAATTAAATCTTGAGCCTTAAGGAAAAATCATTACTTTTTGAAACCCAATAGATATGCCCTCGGGGTCCTAGAAAATCATTAACAATGACGAGAAAGTACTTAAAACCATTACGAGTTGGTATAAAACAAGACCTCAAAGTGCTCCCATGGATAAGTTCGAAAGAATGAGACGTCTTAATGCATTTATCGAGGAGAAGTAACCTGGGTTATCTAGTCACATGGATAAGCAGAGCAGGTAAATGGTTATTAGAAGAACATCTACAAAGAATACCAGCAATATTTATTTATTCTAACAAAAGGAATATGTCCCCTTCCTTAATGCTACAAGACTTCCTCTTTGATGCCATGAAACGTAAATGAATTTTACAATGAGAGTAACCAGATGAAATAGATAGTAGTGTAGCAAAACTAATGAGCACCATTTTGGAACCAACAAGACTAAACTAAGTCGAAGACATTAGAGGTCTATAGTAAAGGGGGATTTACCCATTTTCAGTGTCCTTTTAGAAAAGGGTACTTGTAGAGTATAAAAAATGAGGTGAATTTAATCGAATCGCATTGTTGGATGACTAGTCAAGACATTGAGATAATATCGCATTGAAGATTACGGATAAACAACACACCATGCAAGACAAATGAAAAGAAAGTGAAAGAGCCTTATGGAAGTAACCTTTACATTGTATCCACTAGGAAGGGTGGTAATATAAAGTGATTACGAGAAGCTACATTTTTTTTTGAAACAAGATCTCTGTATGAACTCACGTGATGTATAGCTCTAGAATTCAAAATAATCCAATTATGTTTAGCAACTCTACTTCATAATGAAGCACTACAACACACTTCTACACAACCAGCTATTGCAAACCACATTGGGAGATGCTATAAGACTTGACATAGAGAAAGGCTTTGACATATGAATGTGTTACTAGGTGTATTTCTCCTTTATCAACCTAAAACCTAAAGGCGAGAGTTAGACTGATAAGCAGATCGTTGGACTAGCACAAGTGTAGATAATCCATTATCGGGAAGAGATCATCCAATTTCAGTAATTGCGGCATGCTATCAACCCTTGATGAACTTGAAGTGATATGAGAACCCAAAGAGATAGTATAGAATAATCATGGAGGGTTTGCAGATGTTCATAATGAGTTCTTCATGGATTTCAACTTGAGAACTACCCAGATGCTAATGAAATACAGAAGAATATGAGAAACAGGCGTTGTGCTATAATAACCCCCAAAGGTGTGCTTGGTCTTGACGGAGAGCCTAGTAGGGGTCCTTACGAGAAAGGAAGTGTTACCATGACTCATGGAAGGATATGTTCTCTCATGGTTATCGAACAAGTGTGGGTAAATTGGCACAATGGATTCACTAACTAAAGAACACAATGAACACATGCTATGAAGGTGTAAAGAGAAAGTAAACATTTGTTATGAGCTGGACATGCTTCTGCTATATTAACTCCCAATTGCAATATACGACCATGCCACGAGAAACCACAATACTAGGACAAAGTGAGCTACTTACTGCGGGATGTCCCAAGTGGATACGAAAGTTATGGCGACACATGATCTTCCTATGACGTGGATGTGAGGATCTCAATTTTCAGAGAGACTTTATGCACACGGTAACCATTTCGATTGACGTGCACTCATGTGAGGTGTTATGGTATGCTCTTATGTTACTAGGCAGTGAGAAGATTTCATGATGATGTTCGCAAGAGAGTAGATTGACTGTTCAAACCATACAAGCCATATACACAACTGAGTAAAAGAGTGACTCGAGAAGGATCACAAAACTGGGATGCTTTGCATGGAACTTGACACCACATAGGTAAACTTTACGACGGTGCATGTATAGGCACAAGCGAGTAGATTTTGTCCAATTAAATAAAAAGATTCTGTAAGAAATTCATCGGATATAGTCCCTTGGTGAGAATTTAGGAAGAGCAAGTGGGAAGTATCAATCCTAGAGTTATAACTCAATTCAAGGGCATAATTATAGAACTTAATTCCACAAGAATGTAAATAAGAGAATTCATAATAGAGTGGATTCACGAATAGTGCGTCTCGTTCAAAGAGTCGATACACGCAATGTTTTGTTATTCAACACCTTGTTAAGACCATGTTTATGAGAACTCTTCAATATGGATGTACATATACAATGAGTAGAAATTTTCATTTGACTCCCGTAATGACTTTAGGTTGGTAGGGCAATCGCTTAATCGATACTCCTCGACTCCACATCCCTAACGTACGTAGGTAACATACCGATATACTACGTGATCTGGTGGTGCAGAGACATCAATAGGGACAAGGACACTCCCCTCTTAGCGATATATTTTACCAATCCATCCACAGCTCAATACATTCTCCTAACAAGTCCTTGGGCAATCCCCTCGGACTCAATGGTGGGATCAATCCCTCCTTACATGCTTCAAATTCGCGGATTATGGTATCAAGGTTGCCAATCTTGAGAACAAGACTTAGAGAGGAAATCAGCTCCCTAACTTGAGCTCTATCGCACGATTGGAGTATCAAAGAAGGGTGAAATTCCTAAATGTCCGAATAGCCTCCAACTTATAGATGTGGTCGACAACACACCAATAAGAAGGACTCTACTAGACACGGCTCCGAGACATCCTAGGACACTTTAAAACCTTAGGCTGTCACGCCCCAAACCGAGTGACATGACCGACACCTGACCGGGTAGCCCCAGTCAAGCGGACCTGGGTGCCTTTCCTATCCCACGTGTTACCCCGTATTTTCGTTGCTCATTAATCAAGGAATTAGCCATTTATAATTAAAACACCTTTTTACAAAACATACATGGTTACTTAATGAGGTATACAACTTACATCGCCCAACATAAAAAATACATATTTACATAAGTTCGTAACCCACATTTACTGTCTATGGAGCCTCTAAGGATACAAAGGATAATACAATACTTGCCGGTAACAAGGCTCCGGCTATACCTTACACAATTACCCGAAACATGACTCCGGAATAAAAGCGCCATGAGCCACGTAGGGCCCCGAGAGGAAAGGGGCTCACCAATACAGCTGACGGAAAGTGGAGGGGAACTACTGTCGGTGGACTGGAGTACCTGCTATGGATCCACCTACAATCATAACACGAATGTAGCGCCCCCGGCAAAAGGAACGTCAGTACATTTGAATTGTACCGATATGTATGAACAAACCTTGCCCTAAGCAAACTCAAACAATACACAAGTAACAAGTAGTAATGGAATCAACAATCAAATACACATGAAAGCAAACAATCAAGCCAAACAAGTTTACAATCTCTCCATTTCCCCTTCCACATTTTCACATCAATGATTTTACAACTTTCTCATATTTTTCATTTCAATAGTGATTTCGATCACTTTCCACCCTTATTACCTCGGCCACCCTTATTACCTCGGCCACCCTTATCACCACAACCCACACCTTATTACTTCGTGTTGCGGCGCGCAACCCGATCCCACCGAACAATCACAATCACAAACAACACAACAACAACAACAATTCACAAAGAACAACAACAACAATTCTCAAGAACTACAACAACAATTCTCAACGAATAACAACAACAATTCACAAAGAATTTCCATAACCATCAATACCATTTCCATCATATTCAATAACTCATATGCATTTTATGTCAAAACGATAATTGCCCACGACAAGCCATATATGTTATTACCACAGTTGTTCCAATTGCATCATTTACGATTTCCTTCCATCATTTGTTGCTCAGCTCTAACCACATAACACTTTCACAATCACACATTTGGTTTATTGCCAATTACTTACACCATTTTATCGGGAGACTTAACCACGAACACTCAAATCATACCAATCACAGAATTTCACACATAATCCACGTAGATATCACATACCAAATATTCGTACACCAAACAAGGTGATTTTACAAAGGTCAAAGTTAACCATACATACCTCGTTTAAGCTTTCCTTAATTTACTACAACGTTCCGGAAATTCTAGCAATTCCAATCTAATATGAGACATAACAAAATTGAACACAAATTAGAAAGGTATTCATGGTTTCAGCTCATTCGAGCATTTTATCAAATACTAGTTGAGCATCTTAGTTTCAAATCTCTTTTTCAAGGTTTTTCCTTCATTCCCCAACCAAATCTTTACTTATTTATGTTAAACAATCTTCCCACAAACCTAATTTGTACATGCATGTATACATAATGGTATTACACCCAAGAATCATACCTCAATACCTCATCTCATACCCCAAACTCGAAATTAAAGCCTAATGTATAGAATCTTACCTCTTGGATGAAGAACTTATGAATGGGCTCTTTGATTCTTGAAGGTTGATGCAAGGTTTGGATGATTATGAAGCTAGACCTCTCCTTTCTCTCTCTATATGCTCTCATCTCTCTCTAAAATCAGTAAGAAATGAACCCAAAGCCTATATATTGAAATGGGGTCAGGTTATAAAAATTAGAAAATTAACCCTCCGATGTCGGGTCTGCTATAGCAGAACGGACCCCAAAACGAGAATGCTGGCCGCATAATGCACCGCAAAATCGGCGCCCAAAACTGGGCTACACTGACCCAGTCTGCGACAGAAATGCGACCGCAAAGTCAGAAATGCGACAGGTTTTGCGGTCGCAGATTTGACATAGGATCGCATTTTCCAGCCTTTGGTAATTTGATCATAACTTTGCATAGGAATGTCCAAATGACGAACGGTTTGAAGCGTTGGAAACTAGACTCGAAGACCTTTCATCTAATAGGTTATTAATCACATATAACCATATACATATTTAGATATGGTCGTTCAAAGTATCGACTAGTGCAAGCTCATTTGGAATTTTAGCCTATAATGAACTTTTCCAATTTTTCATAGACTTAGGCCTTTCCTTGGACCCCAAATTACTTACCAAAAGACTTATACACATATTTACCAAATCTAATTGATGTACACCATGTTAATAGCACATATAAATATTATAATAAGCCTACGTGGCACCACGAGATCCCAGATTACTTAGCGAAATTTTCCGGAGCCTTACACATACCCCCCCCCCCCTTTATATAGTAGGGAAGTCCTACTCTAGATACAATTCTATATGAGGTAAGAAATCATATGATTAGCTAATTAATCGGCCTCTTCTTGATACGTGCCGGGATTCGCATTGTGATCCTCACCCGATTGCGGATATTTCGGCATTCCGTTATTTGGCTAGGTAAGCTTCCCTTGCTCAATCTCGGTCTTGGTCGATCTTGATCTTAGTCGGTCTCAGGGCCACGAGCTCGGCAACCTAACTTTGCATCATGGTTCGATATAACTCGAGGCTGAACCTTGGCTCATCATGTTCTAGTCTCGATTAGTCATACCAAAAGAGGCAAACCCAATTTTGACTGTATACAAGTATGAGATCAAGGTAGATAATATAGGAAGGACCTCAATCAAAGCAAATCAAGGGCATGAAATTATGCACTGAAGATTCCTCCATGTAAGGACGTCAATCGAAGCAGAAATCAAGGGATTTGATAACAGGAATATCTACTCAACAAAGGAAGAAATAATTCAAGACCACAAGTCGGGGCAAATCAACAGAAGAAATATTCTATACGTGGAAAGAATCAATCTATGATTCCTTTCTGAGATCAACTCCCTTGGGTTTGCAATCTCTCAAGATTCACAAGACATGAAGGCCTCACGAAGTATAAATACCTACTACACCAGCATTGAGGAAACATACTTTGAATGAACCACTATCTCTCTTTTTGTTCTACTCCAGACAAGCATTGTAGTCCATTTTAGATCTGTTGTGTAATTACTGAGAGAAGAAAAAGAAAAAATATTGGTGAGGCATTGTATCAAGAAACGAGAAGTGACATAGTGACTAAGTTGTTGGTGTAAAGCTACATCAACTCTCTTGTATCGAGAAACTTCAAATACTGAAAGTGAACACCCTTGCAACCCAAGGGGACTGGACGTAGGATTCACATTGAATCTGAATCAGTATAAAAATCTTGGTGTCTTTGATTCCTGCATTTTATTCCGCTTTATTTATATTTTGTTCTTACCTTCAGTCAAATAATTAGTAAACTAGTCAACTACTTAGGGTACGAAAAGAAAAAAGAATCGATAATTCACCTCCTCTTGTACTTTCACAATGGATCATCGAATCAATGAGTTAGCTTTTCACTTTTTTGCTTTTCGGTAATCCATGTGGCAAGATTAGGATCTTCATATATGGTTTCTTTCGCTCGTCCGTTGAGATATCTAGTCTTATTGTGAGCTTCAATACTCATCTCCATGAGTTGGACCATAGCGAGTAATTTGTTTCATTCGGTAGTATAATGGTAGAAAAAGTAGAATTGCCTTGTTGGATAATAATGCTTAGTGATAGTTTTGGAACAATAGAAGAAGATTCTAGCATTTTGTTTCAGATGAAAGAAAATATGTGACTACCAACTTCAGGTATAGGCTTCTAAGTACGAAATTTGAAGCTTAGTTCGACAATTCTTTCTCAGAATAGGAACTGCTCTGATACCATGTCAGAGAATGATATTCAATAATATTTTGATTCGTGTATTCCCACTTCAATTTGGAGTCAATATATAGATACAGATTTTAGCCAAAAACTAAAAAAAATTGAACATAAAAAGAAATAAAATAAAGTCCTATACAGAGAATCAACTAATTAGAATACTAAATATTCTAGATAAAAAGAAGAAAATTAAATATAAGATCTTACCTACAAGAAATAAATAACATAAGAAAATCAATATACACCTAATATAGAAAATCAATATACACCTAAGGTGTTGAGGAACTCTTAATAGTGTGCTAATTTTGGAGAAAATCATATAGGCTTGGTCTAAAGTGAACAATATTTCATAATGCTTAGAGTATCTTCGGGTTTGAGCCCAATAACTGATAACAGAGCCAATGGTCTGACAAAACAAGTATAGAAATATGTTGGAGTGATGGCGTGGTGCTTAATTTACGATCTTTACCAAGCGAAAAGTAGCTTACAGATGCACACAGATAAGAAGAAGCTTGCTCTGAGTTTTGTTAGACATAAATACTCGGGTGAGGGTTATTTCTATAGCTTACAGATGCACACAGATACTTGGGTGTGCAAAGAAAGTCACACATAATAGCTAAAAAGATTGAGAAGTTATATATAAGTTGTATGGATAATTATAAAGTTGTGAGGCCTTATAAGAAAAATGTGAACTTGGTCTAAAGCAGATAATATAACACTATGTTAAGCATATCTTCAAACAAGTTGAGCTTAATACTTTTTTATATCAGACTATCACACTTAAACATGATCTTATAATTCAATTCCTTCACAAGATTTCCTAGGAGTCTTTAGAAAACAAAGCTTCTTTAGCTCGTCTTGAGCCCGCTCGTAAGCAAATGGCGTAGCTTAAACCCATTTTTGAACCAAATTGGAAACCAAACATGTTATGTTTTGACTCAAGTAGACTTATAGCCCGTTTGGCCAAGTTGTAAAAATCAGCTTATTTTGAGAAGTGCTTTTTTTCAAAAGTGTTTTTCTCAAAAGTACTTTTGGTGAGAAGCAGTTTGTGTTTGGCTAATTAGTTTGAAAAGCACTTCTGAGCAGCAATTAGTGTTTGGCCAAGCTTTAAAAAACTGCTTCTAAGTGTATTTTTCTCAAAAGTGCTTCTCAAAAAAGTGCTTTTGGAGAGAAGCTACTTTTTTCTGCTTCTCCAAAACTGCTTCTGTTTCCCCTCAAAAGCATTTTTTTTCCTTCTAAAAGCTTGGCCAAACACCTCAGTTTTTGGCCAAAAATGCTTTTGGCCAAAAAAAAGCACTTTTGGCCAAAAAGAAGCTTGGCCAAACAGGCTATTATTAGACTCATGTTTTAGCTCGAAAATACACGTAAAGAACTTATCCGTTTGACAGATGGGCGCGCGTCCTCAGTCTGACTTTAACAAAAGTCCATTGGAATACTTGTATATTTTTTTGGCCAAAAAAAAGCACTTTTGGCCAAAAAGAAGCTTGGCAAACAGGCTATTATTAGACTCATGTTTTAGCTCGAAAATACACGTAAAGAACTTATCCGTTTGACAGATGGGCGTGCGTCCTCAGTCTGACTTTAACAAAAGTCCATTGGAATACTTGTATATTTTAAATTATACTTTAATTATATCGCTCATGGTACAACTCGGATCCGTTGGTACACCAATTTGCCAGACGAATGCCAGCTTATTAGGTGAACGGGCATTTTGGTACTTCTGCCAAAAAGTCAAAAATTCATACGTAAACTTGGCATATATTGATTGGCTCTTACTTATCATGAACATATTCAACCAACCGAACTCGCGTTTTTATATACTACGTATAATTTATGTTGTATGCAGTCATTAGTCTATATAAAAGGGTTGATAACCGAATGCTAGCTGAGTATTGAATCATCATAAGTGATCTGCACCCAAGAGAGGAAAGACAAACTGAAAAGAGGGGAAGAATGGCAGAAGACAGATGCGCGTGGCCAAGGAGATCCTCAGAAACCAGAATTTCAAGAACAAGGAGCCAAAAGACGAGTAACATTCTGGATGCCAATTATGGTGAGAAGGTGACGAGGATGAAGTTTGTGGTGAAGAAAGAAGACTTGAATAAAGTTCTTGAAGCACTTGCAGATGGCAATATTATTAATAAAGAAAAGGGAGATCGCCAACTTCTTCCTTCAGTCTCATCTTTGGAGCAACGGTTGAACTTCATGAGGAAACGGCAGCAAAGTAGAAGAGCTAATCAACTCAACTCTTCTTGGAGGCCTGTGCTTCAGGGTATCCCAGAGGAACGCTATTAATACAATTTCCATTTTCGGTACTTAACGTACACTTTAGGATTATTAACCCAAAAGAGTTGCACATTTTAGGTAGAACTCTTTTTCCTACTTTTCTTTCTGAGTTCTTATACTCCTTATAACTTTTGCTTGTATTAATTATTGCATATTGATTCCTTGTTATTGGTGACAATAAAATTAACTACATAATCTAAGGATAACTGGTAGAGATCATGAGGATTATGGCCTTGCTGGTTACACGCAATTGAGGAATTTCGAAACATAATTTCTTTTTATCCAGCTTAATTTTTTTCCTTTTGAAATAAAACCAACATGGTGGCGCAATTTATTAAAATATCAATTAATATACAAAAACATAGGGAAACTAGACAAAACTCGTTTGGGTTAAACTACTCGATTCTCTTTATATTGATAAACCAAATTCAATACACTAAATTCCAACAAGAATATCTAAGGATCTACTAAAGATCTATCGCTCCTTGAGTTTCACTCGCTTTTGGCACACTGAGTAAGAGGCTTGCACGACGAGTTGTTAACTCAGTGGTAGAGTGCACCCTTAATAATTGTGCCTAAACTATGAGAGATCCTAGTCATATGGAAAGTTTCAACTGTGTTTGACCTAGCATTTGGATCATTCAAGGCAAAGTAGCATGGCGTGTTCTTCCTATTCAAACCAGGTACGAACAAATTCCTCCCTAACAAGGATAGATGGGGCGATTTGGATTAGGTCCAATGTAGATTTAACTTCTTAATCAATTCGCTTGTGGAATTCGATGCATTTCGCATTACGGACAGGGGTGTATCTAGGGTTCTCTGGTTCATGTGAAATTATGTTTCCCTCCCTAAATCATGTATATTAATGTTATATGTTTTCAAAAAATTTATATATATGTGTGCGCGCACTCAAGCTCATAGTATTTGATATTTTATACGTCAATACCACACAACAGGGGGTAATTTGTGTGGTACCAATTTTGCGCTCTAGAAGAACCTGGTTCTTCTAGGTATACTAACTCTATTGTTTGCGGAATAATAAGTACATAAAATAAAGAATACAGAGATTTTTACGTGGAAAACACCTGGCTCAAAAGGTGAAAAAACCACGACCTACTACTCAGTAGGATTTTCCCAAACTTCCACTAAAATCACTGAGCCAAAGTAGCATTTACAAAACTCTTTGTAAACCTAAGGATTAACTCTAATCCCGTTGTAGCACACAGCCTCTACTGTTGCGACAACTTCAAGTTAGCATATAACTTGAACACTCTAAATACCTAATACAATTGCTTCTATGAAAGCTGAAAGGTACAAGTTTAAATCACCTACTACAATTGAACTAGAAATAAAGAAAGACACAATGGAATTGGTTCTTCTATCTCGTTCAAGTAGCTTCAGGAATGCACACTCAAATCTCACATAAATTTCTTGCAAAATTGCCTCGCTCTTTTGCTCTCAATTTAGTGTTACTTCTGCGTTTGTGCAATCCCTGTAAAAGAGAACAATCACTGTTATTTAATGAGTTAGTAATTAGAGTTTGATTGAGACTCAATTGCTGATCTTCCATCAAAGTTGAGTCCTTAAACAGCACAAACTCCAACACTATCTTTTATCCGGATTATGTTCTCTTCACATAAGGAGACTTTCTCCCCTTATCCAATATGCAACCTTTTCGATCAGATTCAGGAGATGTTGTTGCTTGATCAATGAGACTTATCTCCTTCACGTGCATCTCACATGTGTAGGTTGATCATCATTGTGCTTCACATGATGGACCTGGTCCATGACTGAGTTCATTTGTCATTCTTCAAAACTTCACCTGTTCTTGGGCCAACAAATTCCCCCTTTTTGATGATGACAAACTCTGTGCTTTTTACTGATCAAAAGACCTGTAAGAACTCAGCTTAACCAACACTCACTAGACTTAGAAAATTTACTTCTCATCAAGGACCAAGTTAATTAGGTTATAAATATCACTTATTCAGAATAATGTGTAAAGCACAATATCTTCCCCCTTTTGGCATCATCGAAAAGTTGCATACGTAATGTGAATCCCAGATTTTAAAAAGTACTCATGGCCACTGGGGCAACTGCAAGTGAAAACATGGTGCAATTATCAATAATCAACAAACATATTTAAACTATTAAGATCAGAATCATCAGAAAACAAGAGAAAACAGCAGTTGTCATTGATAAAGATATGCTGCCACAAACAGTCCACAAAAAGAAAGAAAAACTTTAAAACATGAGCAAAAAAAAACAGAAACATCCCTAATCTGGGTCACTGGGGGTACTAGACTGGTTCAGAAGACAAATGCTAGGAGACCTAAGGCTTGGAAGAACTAGAGGGTTGAGATTGGAGAAGGTTCAGCATATTCTGAAGCATTCCATCACTCTTCTCCTTTTCTTTGGCTAGCTCAGTTCTAAGGCCATCCCTCTCAGTTTCCAATTCAGCCACACGAGCCTTGAGCCTAGCAATCTCAGTATCTTTAGTTCCACATTCCTGAACCAAAGTCCTAACCTTGCTGTTGATGGGTGTCTTCAGGGATGAACCAGGTTCAACTGGGATGGCATTGACTGGATAGTCACAAGCCAGAAGAGTCTTAATACCAAAATGTTCCTTGCTTGATGCCATTTCCCATTTCTTCAAAGGCACATTCAGCCTATCCAAAACTGTGGTCAGTATGAAGCCATATGGAGTAGCATGAGCCTTGGAGCCATTGATGACCCTGTCTAGCAACTTGACAATGAGGGCAGGCCAGTTGATTTGCTTTCCTCTCTCAAGGCACTCCATGAGAACCAGGTCCATGTAGTTTGCAGTATGTCTTCTCTCTTGTCTGGGCAGTAGGCACTTGTTGACAAACTCAAACACCACCTTGTGCTCAGGCCTCATCTCACTTTTCTGCACAGCCCTGGCTTCATTCACATCCTCTGAATCACAGAACCTCTTGGTGATCTCAAGGGCAGTAGGTAAGGAGTCCAGGCATGGCCACCTTTGCCTAGTGTAGTCATCAAACCCTTCAGAGGGTATATCCAGAATTTCTCCCAACTTCTCAGCATCAAACTGCACGGAGACTCCCTTCACCAAGCTACTGACAACCCCATCTTTTACAACAGCATTAGCCATGAACTCAATTAGTTCATTCCTTTTTCCCATCCATCTGAAGGACCATGTCCTTCCAACCTTGAGCAGCTAAAGAGTCAATCAACCTCATCATTCCTGGCTCAACCAGGTCCTTCAACAATCTTCCTTTCAGAATTTTTCTCCTGCCAAAGATGGCAAACTTATCATGTTCCTTCTCAGATTCCACTTCTTCTTCTTCTGCACTCCACTCTGCATCATCTGAAACTTTTTCTTGTTTTGCTTTCACTGCAGACCTTGTCCTCTTGGCTAATGAGGGTTCAGCAGACACAGGCACAGAAGAAGACTTCTTGGAAGAAGTCTTGGACTTTTTAGGTTTTTGTGTAGGAACCTCCACTGTTGTACCCCTTCATGATGGACCAATTCCATCTCCTCTTCCTCTACCACCTCAGAGGATTCTGCAACCTTTGCTTTTCCCTTCTCCATTCTCTTTTTCTTGCTTTCTTCTAAAGCTTTTTGTAAGTCAGCTTCACTTTGTTTTACCCTGCTTCTTGTGGCTCTTCCCTTAGGCACTGAAGGGGCAGTAGGTTTTGGGGATGAAGTCTTTCTTTTCTTGGGTGGCTTGGTAACAGTTGGGGCCTTTTGTGAGGTAGCTTTGCGTTTCTTTGGATCATAACTTGCCCCAACCCTTTTCAGAGGGTCAGCCAGAGTTTCCTCAGCAGATGAACCAGGTTCATCTCTTTGTTTGCTTAGATGAACCAATCCTTCAGCTGCTTCCCCAGAACCACTTCCCCCTAACTTTATGCCACTCTCTTCTGCAACCCCACATATAGCAAGAACTGCTTCTTTCCCTTTTCCCCTCTCTGCACCACATGCACCCTCTCTCTCATTTTCTTTTTCAGATTTCTTTTTACCTCCACTCCTACGCATCTCAGGCAACTCAACATTTCTAATGGGGCCAACCAGCACAAACCTAGTTTCTTGGTTTTCAACCACAGAAGAACTTACCTTAGCAGGGGTTTCTTGAGTTTTCTCAGTGTTAGAAGACCCATGTCCTTCACCTTCACTCGCAGATTGAAAGGATTCGGACTCAGAACTGGAGTCAGACTCTTTAGCTGGGCTTTCTTTCACTTGACTAGCTTTCAACCTTTCACTTAACACCTTTCTCAGAGCACCAGATGCTACAGTTTTTCGAGCCAACATCTTCTGCCTTCGAAACCTGGTTTTGGGGATTCACTAGGAGGAGTAGATGAGGATGAATTTGAGGGAGATGGTGGAGGAGGAGAATCAGGATGATCTTGTGGGTTAGACATTTTTGTTTATTGAGAAAATTTGGGAATTTTTGGAGAAGAAGGCAACTGGAATTGGAGAAATATTTTTGACGGTTTTTTAGAGTAATGAAGAAGATTAGACATGTGGTGTGTATTTAAAGAGAATTGGACATTTATGCAGTAACGACAGCTTTTCAGGGGTCAATTAGAAGTCTAATCAAGCTATAATTCCATACCTTTAATGATTATTTGGCTTCCCTAGATATTAGGCAAAAATCATGGTTTTAGAGTTCTAAACAGACGAAACTGGTTCATTGCCTCAACGGATAGAATTTTCTAGGAATTTGGCAAGTATAGGACTTCTGCTCATGATTGAATTATTAATCTTTCTAATTATGCAAAGTATTGAAAACATACCTGACCTTTCATATGAACTCATACTGATGAACCAGGTTCTTCATATAGAATCCTCTTGAACATGCCTCAAATATCATAATAGAAAAAACTTTGTAAGAGATCAGTGAATCATATTTACACATGTCACAGGAGTATACTGATTAAAGTATGAAGCTGAGCAAAACTTAATCTAGATTTTTACAAAAGTTCAGAATTTCTAGCCAAAAGGAATAAATAATTTTTTTTTCAATTTTTTTTTCATTGTGCATTCTGAACTGGACCTATTAGGTGATCTTAATCATCCCTAATTCCAACCTGTTCCTCTCAAAGTTTTCTCTACTTAGTGCTTTAGTGAAGATGTCAGCATTTGCTTATCAGTAGCACAGAATTCTATGGAGATCAATCCTTTCTCATAGTTATCTCTTAAGAAGCGGTGCCTAACATCTATGTGCTTAGTCCTCTTATGATGAACAGGGTTCTTTGTCATACTTATAGCACTACTGTTATCACAGAATATAGAAATACAACCAACTTCAATACCAAAATCTACCAGCTGTTGTTTGATCTATAGCAATTGAGCACAACAAGAAGCAACAGCAACATATTCAGCTTCAGCAGTTGACAAGGCCACTGAATTTTGCTTTTTAGTAGCCCATGACACAAGACATGAACCAAGGAAGTGTGCCATACCTGAGGTGCTCTTCCTATCCACTAGAAAACCTGCATAATCAGCATCAGCATATCCTACTAGATTGAAATTTCTACCTTTGGGATACCAAAGACACAAATCAGTGGTGCCTTTCAAATATCTTAGTATCCTCTTGACAGCAGACAAGTGAGACTCCTTTGGATTAGCCTGAAAACGAGCACAAAGCCCTACACTGAAAATAATGTCAGGTCTGCTAGCAGTGAGATACAAGAGTGAACCAATCATACCCCTATACAACTTTTGATCAACTGATGAACCAGGTTCATCAACATCTAATTTAGTGGCAATTGCAATGGGTGTGTCTATTTCTTTAGATTCCTCCATTTTAAACTTTTTGATTAGCTCTTTTGTATACTTCTGCTGATGGATCATGGTTCCATTTGGACTTTGTTTGATCTGTAAGCCTAAGAAGAAATTAAGCTCACCCATCATGCTCATTTCAAACTCACTCCCCATTAATTTTGCAAAGTCCTTACTTAGCTTGTCAGTGGTGGCCCCAAAGATTATGTCATCAACATATATTTGTACGACAAGGAGATCCTTACCTTTTTCCCTTAAGAATAAGGTACTATCAATTTTACCTCTCTTGTAACCATGCTCCAGCAGGAATTTTTACAGTCGTTCATACCATGCTCTTGGGGCATGGTTGAGTCCATAGAGAGCCTTGTCTAACTTGTACACATGCTCTGGACATTCCTTGCTCTCAATCCCTGGAGGTTGTTTCACAAACACTTCTTCTTTCAGGTAGCCATTTAGGAAGGCACTTTTGACATCCATCTGATAAAGAGTAAATTCCATATGTGCTGCAAAGGCTATGAGAAGTCTGATTGCCTCTAGTCTTGCAACTGGAGCAAAAGTCTCATCATAGTCTATGCCCTCCTCCAGGCTGTAACCTTGGACCACCAATCTTGCCTTGTTTCTTGTAACTGTTCCATCTTCATCAAGTTTGTTCCTAAAGACCCATTTTGTACCAATGACTGATCTATCCTTGGGTCTTGGAACAAGATGCCAAACTTGACTTCTTTCAAACTAGTTAAGTTCATCCTGCATTGCATTCACCCAATCTGTATCCTGCAAAGCCTCAACAACATTTTTAGGCTCAATGATAGATAGAAAAGCATCAAAAGCACACAGATTCTTTAATTGTAATCTAGTTTTAACTCCAGATGTTGGATCAATGAGAATGTTCTCAATAGGATGAGAACTTTGATACTTGTGAGGTTTCACAACCAACTGGCTTCTGCTAGATGTTTCAGCCATTTGCTGAGGAATAGGATCATGAACAGGTTCCTTCAAGGAATTTATTTCAATTCCTCTTTGATTAGTTCCCCCTGTCAGGTTTTCCTGTATGGACATCACCTGTTCCTTCTGTTGGTGCCACTTTGACCTGGGCTGATGCTTCAGTCAAGTCCTTTACCAATCCAATGGCTTCATCTTCATGTTCCTGTCTCTCTGAAAGAATGTTAGTTTCATCAAATACTACATGCACACTTTCTTCTACACACAAAGTTCTTTTGTTGAACACTTTATATGCTTTGCTATGTGAAGAATATCCCAAGAATACTCCCTCATCACTTCTGAGATCAAACTTACCTAGGGAGTCTTTTCCATTATTGTGCAGATAGCACTTGCAACCAAATGCCCTAAGATGGAAATGTTTGGTTTTCTCCCTTTAGGGTAACTCATAGGGAGTCTTCTCTACCAGAGGTCTGGTCATGGATCTATTGATTATGTAACAAGCAGTGTTTACAGCCTCTGCCCAGAAGCTGTGAGGCAATTTACTAGAAAGCAGCATGGTTCTAGCCATATCCTCAAGAGTTCTATTCTTTCTTTCAACTACTCCATTTTGTTGAGGGGTCCTAGGGGTAGAGAAATTATGATCTATACCATTTTCATCACAGAATTCAGCAAACTTGGAATTTTCAAATTCAGTTCCATGATCAGACCTAATGGATGCAAGTTGATTTCCTAATTGTTTCTGAGTTTTTCTAACAAATGCAGTGAACAAGTCAAATGTTTCATCTTCGGAGGTTAGAAATAGAACCCAGGTAAATCTAGAATAATCATCAACAAGCACCATTATATATTTCCTTCCACCTCTGCTCATGGTTCTCATTGGACCACATAGATCCATATGGACCAGTTCCAACGACTTGGTTGTACTTACCATTTTCTTGCTTTTGAAGGATGATCTTACCTGCTTCCCCCTTGCACATTCCTTACAAACTTTGTCTTCCTTAAACTTGATATTAGGTAACCCTATCACCAAGCCTTTAGAGACTAATTTGTTAAGCTGATTTAGACTTGCATGACCAAGTCTTTTGTGCCACAGGAGGGGATCATTGACCAACACACTTAAACAAGTGAGTTCACTTTCTAAGAGTTTAGACAAATCTACAATGTAAATATTGTTAACTCTTTTTCCCTGCAAAACAATCTTGTCAGTGGTAAGGTTAATCACAAAGCATTTGGTGGAGGTAAAAGCCACAAAGTTACTTCTGTCACACAATTGTGACACACTTATTAGGCTATATTTCAAGCCATCTATCAGGTAGACATTCTCTATGAAATGAGAATCTGTCTTTCCTACCTTTCCAACCCCAATGATCTCACCTTTCTTTCCATTACCAAAGGAGACATTACCTCCTTTTAAGTTCTCAAGTGAAAGGAACTGGTCCTTGTTCCCAGTCATATGTTTTGAGCAACCACTATCCATGTACCATATTTGGCTGCATCCTTTCACTTGGACCTACAAAAGAAATCAGGGGTTAGTCTTAGGAACCCAAACTAATTTGGGTCCCTTTCTATAGGCAAAAGGATAAATCAAATTCCTTCTTGCCCATCCAGGCAGCTTACTTTTCTCTTGAACAAAAGCTTTGTTCTTTTGACTGGCCTTTACTTTTGCATTACATTCATTTTTGTAATGACCAGTCTTGCCACAGTGTGTGCATATTTTATTCTCAGGAAGTGTGAGGTACTTGCTTTTAGGGTCCCACTTTGGTGCTTGAGTCCCCTAGCCAAGTCCTCTTTTGTTGCTACTGTGATGATCTTGCAACCAAGAGAGTGCATCAGAGGCCTTGTTCCATTTGCAAGTTCTGTCTAATTCATGTTTCACTTTTCCTAGATCTTCTTTTAGGACTTTGATTAGTTCATCCTTTTTATACAATTCATCCCTCATTTTTCCTAGGTTTTCCTCTTGAGTGAGATATGTGTGATCAACTTTCTTCTTTCCAGTTCCTAGTTTCAATTTTAAGTTTTCAAACCTAAGTTCTAGGACACTGTTATCAAGTTCAAGAACCTGGTTCTTCAACTCAGCATTTGTGTTATCACTCTCATTAGCCCTAGACTCTAGACTTTTGCATTTTGCTTTTAGGATCACATATTCCCTAGACAAAACTTCCTTCTCATTGTTAATTATCTTAGACTCATCAATGAAGTCTAGTAGTAGCTTAGCCAACCTTTTCTTTAGACAAAAATTTAATCTTGTCTTTGAGATGAAGAATACTTACCTCTTGTTCATCATCTGATTCTCCGATGGCCATCAGTGCTGCTCTTCTTCAGCTTCATCTTCTGAGTCTTCATCTGAGGTTTCTCCCCAAGCAGCAACCATAGCCTTGGTTGAACTTTTGTTCCTTTTTGGTTGAACCTGTTCCTTCTTCCTATTCCTTCGTTCAGCCCTTTCTTTCTTCCACTCAATTTCCCATTGAGGACAGTTCTTGATCATGTGATCAGTCTTACCACACTTGTAGCAACCCTCATTGGTCTGTTTCTCAGGAGCTCTTGTCTTGTTGAAGGTTGTACCTTTTGAAGAACCCTTTCCTCTCATCAGGTACTTTTTGAAATCTCTAGTGATCATAGCCATCTCATCATCTTCCAGATCTGAACCTTCAGCAATTCTGAGAGCTAAGCTTCTCTCCTTCTTGGGTGTATCCATATTCATGGTTTGCCTTCTCATTTCATAAGCAGTAAGATTTCCAATGAGTTCATCCAGTCTGAGAGTAGCAATATTCTTGGATTCCTGAATGGCAGTGATTTTGCTTTCCCATGTGACTGGCAGAACCCTTGTCAGAATTTTCTCAACCTTGTCTTCTTCAAGAATAATCCTTCCAAGAGATTTAAGTTCATTTGTCAGTGTAGTGAACCTAGTATACATTTCTTGAATTGTTTCTCCTTCCTTCATAGTAAAGTTCTCATATTGAGAATACAGCAGTGTTCCTCTTGACCTCTTTACTTGAGGTGTTCCTTCATGAGCCACTTGCAAAGTATCCCAGATTTCCTTAGCAGTGGTACAGCTTTGAATTCTACTGTACTCATCTGGACCTAGTCCACACACAAGCCATTTCTTGGCCTTGGCATTTTTCTCCCACTTCTTCAAGTCTTCAGCAGTGCAATCAGCTCTTGTCTTTGGCACATCAACTCCTTCAGCATTCTTCTTTGTGGTTGCTAGGGGACCATCAGTGACTATGTCCCAGAGTTCATAGTCTTCCCCTATGATGTGATCCCTCATCATGTTCTTCCACCAAGAATAGTACTGACCATTGAAGAGTGGAGGCCTAACAGTGGATTGCCCTTCCCAGTTCCCAGGTGGTGCACTCATGTTGATCTTTTCCTAAGGTGTTAGCCTCTTCAAGGATAACCTGCTCTGATATCAATTGATATTTTATACGTCAATACCACACAAGAGGGGGGGTGATTTGTGTGGTACCCAATTTTGCGCTCTAGAAGAACCTGGTTCTTCTAGGTATACTAACTCTACTGTTTGCGGAATAATAAGTACATAAAATAAAGAACACAGAGATTTTTACGTAGAAAACACCTGTCTCAAAAGGTGAAAAAACCACGACCTACTACTCGGTAGGATTTTCCCAAACTTCCACTAAAATCACTAAGCCAAAACAGCATTTACAAAACTCTTTGTAAACCTAAGGATTAACTCTAATCCCGTTGTAGCACACAGCCTCAACTGTTCCGACAACTTCAAGTTAGCATATAACTTGAACACTCTAAGTACCTAATACAATTGCTTCTATGAAAGCTGAAAGGTACAAGTTTAAATGACCTACTACAATTGAACTAGAAATAAAGAAAGACGCAATGGAATTGGTTCTTCTATCTCGTTCAAGTAGCTTCAAGAATGCACACTCAAATCTCACATAAATTGCTTGCAAAATTTCCTCGCTCTTTTGCTCTCAATTTAGTGTTACTTCTGCGTTTGTGCAATCCCTATAAAAGAGAACAATCATTGTTATTTAATGAGTTAGTAATTAGAGTTTGATTGAGACTCAATTGCTGATCTTCCATCAAAGTTGAGTCCTTAAACAGCACAAACTCCAACACTATCTTTTATCCGAATTGTGTTCTCTTCACATAAGGAGACTTTCTCCCCTTATCCAATATGCAACCTTTTCGATCAGATTCAGGAGATGTTGCTGCTTGATCAATGAGACTTATCTCCTTCACGTGCATCTCACATGCGTAGATTGATCATCATTGTGCATCACATGATGGACCTGGTCCATGACTGAGTTCATTTGTCATTCTTCAAAACTTCACATGTTCTTGGGCCAACAGTATTATTTGATGCGATAATTATCGGATGCACCTCTCTAAGTGCGGTTCGGAGTTTAAATCTTATGTTTATCTTGTTGTTTTTCCTTCTCTTTTTTTAAGAATTTGGCCCAGCTACAAGGATGGGCATGTCTAGTATCAATTCTTGCATTTTAATTAAGTATTCTTTTTCTTTTTCTTTTTTTGTTTGGTTTATTTTTTAAAAAATTCAAATCCGGCACATTGAAATCTATATCCTCCTTTTGTCACCGTAAAATTTTATTACAATCAAACCAAATATAAATATCAAAACTAGCTAGCCGTGGATTAATGAAATAAAGAGAAGCAGATGAAGAAAAGCAGAAGCAGAGTAGTGCAGAGCATTAGATGTTAGCACTTAGCTCTAGCACTAATTATGATTAGCTGGCATTTAGTTGTTACAAATCAGTTTTGAAGTTAGTTAATAGTCATGTGATGTGCACGTGTGTGAGCTGTAAGAGGTCTGTATATAAGCTGTGTATCAGCCTCATTTGCAAGAATATAATACAGTTCCTTCTTCTTCTTCCACTCGATTTCTTTCACTCTAAGAAATGCCTA
The DNA here is from genome assembly GCF_001879085.1 of Nicotiana attenuata. NCBI lineage: Eukaryota > Viridiplantae > Streptophyta > Magnoliopsida > Solanales > Solanaceae > Nicotiana > Nicotiana attenuata. Next base: position 93,097,082 of record NC_031994.1, on the reverse strand, counting down.
ATCACTCAGATTGCATGGCTCAATTTCACATGGTATCAAAGCGGGTAAATTGAGGATAAAACATCTACTGAAAGAGATCGAGATCTACAGAAGAACACAAAGCATAATTTGTGTAATTTCCTAACTGATTGCAGAGGATCGCGAAGCTCGATTTTCAGCAAAAATGGCAGGAAATGAGGTTACTTCACTAGATCACAATCATCCGCTGTATCTTCAACCTGAAGATTCGCCTGGACTTATCCTAATACAGCTGAAGCTCACAGGACCAAACAATTACGCTTTGTGGAGTAGAGCAATGAAATTAGCTCTTCGAGGAAAAGAAAAACTAGGTTTTGTGGATGGAACCTGTGTTAAAAGCATGTACAAGGGTGAATTAGCGGAGCAATGGGAGAAGTGCAACGCTATTGTTCTGTCATGGATAGGAAGCACTTTTGCGGGGGAATTGATGGCCAGTATTGTGTATGCGTCTAATGCTAAGAAGGTATGGAGTGAATTTGAAGAGAGATTTGATAGACCGAATTTGACTAGGATATTTCATTTGTGGACTGAAATTGCCACTTTGAGGCAAGGAACTGAGTCTGTTACTTCATATTACTCTAAATGAAGGATTGTTGGGGTGAGTTAGATGTCTTAGCTCCACTTCCTTCTTGTGATTGTGAAGAATCCCTGCCTTATGTCCATTTGAGATCACAGAGATTACTGCAATTCCTTATGGGACTTAATGAAACCTACAGTAATCTAAGAAGTAATCTACTAGCAAGAAGGCCTATAGTGTCTGTAAATGACGCCTATGCAACTGTTTCTCAGGAGGAGAGCCAAAGGTTGTTAGGTGTGATGGAAGTTAACAAGGAGCCATTGACAATGCTGGCAGGGAGAACTTACCAAGGTCTTAAGCCTAAGAAGCCTGGAGTTGGTATAATCTGTGAGCATTGTGGTTATAAGGGACATTTGAAGGAAAATTGTTACAAAATTGTTGGTTACCCACAGGATTTTAAGAGCAAAATGAAAGGATCACAAACCAGTGGATTCAGACCTTATGCCAATTCCACAGTAGCGGGAGAAAGCATGAAGTCATCAGAAGCACAAGGTCACTTCTTCACTGAACAACAATACAAGCAGATACTGAATATGCTGAACAAACCAACATCTAGTGATAATGCTGATAACATAACAGGTAACATGGCAGGTATGACCTCACTGCTATCCAACAACTTTGCTTGTGAATGGATAATAGATACAGGGAGCAGCAGTGTCCCTTATACAGTGGATACAGGGATCATGTGCCAGATTTTAAGTTTAATCTGCTTTCAGTGTCCAAGATAACCAAACAACTTTATTGTGTGGCTTTGTTCTTTCCTGATTTTTGTATGTTCCAGGGGCTCTTCAATGGGAAGGTTCTGGGGATTGGTAAAGAAAAGGAAGGATTCTACATACTTCAAGAAAGAATAAAACCTGCAATTGGAGCAGCAGTGCATAAGGATGATGATTGTGGAAAGCTATGGCATTGGAGACTTGGACATCCCTCTATTGGAGCAATGCAACATATTGCAGATGTCAAAAATAAACTAGATATTGAACAGTTAAGCTGCTGTGAAGTTTTCCCTTTAGCAAAGGAAAGTAGACTAAAGTTTCCTGTTAGTGACAGTATTTCAAACTGTGTTTTCCAGTTGTTGCATCTAGATGTGTGGGGTCCTTACAAAAAACCTACATATGATAAAAGACACTATTTTGTTACCATAGTAGATGATTACAGTAGATATACTTGGGTTTGCCTGATCCAATCTAAATGTGAAGTGATTGTAGTGTTGAAGAACTTCCTTGCCTTAATAAAGAATCAGTTTGATAAAACTGTTAAGATCCTTAGATCAGATAATGGTAGTGAGTTCTTTAACTCAAAGTGTGATGACTTTTGTCTTCTTATGATATAATTCATCAAAGCAGCTGTCCATACACTCCACAACAAAATAGAGTTGTGAAGAAAAAGCACAGACACATACTAGAGGTGGCTAGAGCTTGGCATTTCAGAGTTCAACGCCTATAAAGTTTTGGGGAGATTGTGTGAGGATTGCTGTATATCTGATCAATCGACTGCCATCTAAAGTACTGCAAGGAGAAACACCATTTGAGTTGCTGCATGGCAAGCTGCGTCAACTGTCTCATCTAAAAGTTTTTGGATGTCTCTGCTATGCTAGCAGGTTGCCTAGAGGTGATAAGTTCACTTCAAGGGCCAGGGAGACAGTCTTTGTGGGCTATTCAGAAACACAAAAAGGTTACAAGTTGTATGATCTTAAAGATCATCAAATGTTCATTAGCAGGGATGTTCATTTCAAGGAATCTATATTTCCTTTCAAAACTGAAGCTGTAGAAGATTTAAGTGACCTTTTCTTGTTTAAAAACACTACAGATGCAGGTATCATTCAGCCACACACAGGAGAGGCTCATTACCAATATCAACATAGTGCAGAATCCCAACTTGAACCTGCAGACACACTCCACCACTTGAACATGCAGACACTGTTCCTGCAGTGGACATTTCATCAGTACCTGAAGCAGCATTGGACACAGATGCTGGGATGGATGACCAGCAAGACCTTGAAATCCCCACACCTCCTGGATCAGATCAAGCTGAACTACAACCAGTGGAATTAGCACCTGAAGCAGTCCAACAACATGAAGAAGGTGGGACAGCTCATGGCAGGCCAAGCAGAACAATTAGACCACCAATTTGGCTCAGTGATTACATTACTGCTGGAAAATCAAAGGCCCACTGCTCCTATCCTATATCCAAGCATGTCAACTACACTCATCTTCATCCCAACTATCAAGCTTACTTGGGGTCTTTCTCTGCATCCACTGAGCCTAAGTCATTCAAAGAAGCTTCTCAAGATCGCAATTGGATTTTGGCTATGCAACAGGAAATTGATGCACTGGAAGGGAACAAAACTTGGGAGTTAGTTCCATTGCCTTAGGGAAAGCAAACTATAGGTTCAAAGTGGATCTATAAGATTAAATACAAAGCCAATGGTGAGATTGACAAGTACAAGGCACGACTAGTAGCAAAGGGATATACACAAAGACAGGGTCTAGACTATCATGAAACCTTCTCTCCCGTTGCAAAAATGGTCACAGCTCGAACAGTCATCAGTGTGGCAGCCTCGAAGAATTGGTGCTTGTACCAAATGGATGTCAATAATGCCTTTCTTCAAGGGGATTTATGTGAAGAAGTCTATATGGATTTGCCACTAGGCTTTCACAGGCAGGGGGAGTATAGGGTATGTAAGCTCTTGAAATCCTTGTATGGTCTCAAACAAGCGTCGAGGCGATGGAATATCAAGCTCACATCTGTTTTGGTGGAAGCAGGATATTGTCAAAGCCCCCATGATTATTCATTATTCACTAGAAGGAAAGGAGACAATACAGTGATCATTTTAATCTATGTTGATGATCTTCTCATTACTGGGAACAGCAAACACCTCATTGAAGAAGCAAAACAAACTCTACATAGCAATTTCAAAGTCAAGGATCTTGGAGAAATCAAATATTTCCTAGGGATTGAAGTGTTGAGGTCAAAACAGGGCATACTTCTCAATCTGAGAAAGTATGCTTTAGAACTGATCTCAGATGTGGGGCTTAGTAGTGCAAAACCTAGCTTCCACACCGATTGAAGCAAGCACAAGACTCACGACTGTTGAATTTGACAGATTGACTGGAGCAACTGATGACCCTATACTTGAAGAAGTGTCAGGTTATCAAAAATTGGTGGGTAAACTGATTTATCTAACTATCACACGCCCAGACATTTGCTTCCCTGTTCAGGTCCTTAGCCAATTCATGCAGCAGCCCAAGAAACCACACTAGGAAGCAGCCTTAAGGATGGTGAGATATATTAAAAGCAGCCCTGGTTTGGGAATTTTTCTCAGCCATAAGCCAGCCACTCAATTGACTGCCTATTGCGACTCTGATTGGGCAGCATGCCCCAATACTAGACGATCAGTCACAGGGTATGTGATTAAGCTAGGTGATTCTCTAGTCTCATGGAAGACAAAGAAGTAACACATGGTCAGTCGAAGTTCAGCTAAAGCTGAATATCGGAGTATGGTAGCAAGTGTGGCAGAGATTGTATGGTTAGTTGGGTTACTGCAAGACTTAGGTGTGGTTGTTTCTAAACCAATTCAACTTCACTGTGATAGCAAAGCAGCCATCCAGATTGCTACAAATCCCACTTTTCATGAGCCTACCAAACATATAGATATTGATTATCACTTTATTCGGGAAAAGGTAAAGGAAGGACTTATTGAGACTAACTACATTGCCACACAGTCTTAACTTGCAGATCTTCTAACAAAAGGTTTGGGAGTTAGTCAACACCATCTTCTTCTATCCAAGCTAGGAGTGCTCGATGTCTTTCACCCTCCTGCTTGAGGGGGAGTAATGAAATAAAGAGAAGCAGATGAAGAGAAGCAGAAGCAGAGTAGTGCAGAGCATTAGATGTTAGCACTTAGCACTAGCACTAACTATGATTAGCTGGCATAGATAGTTGTTACAAATCAGTTTTAAAGTTAGTTAATAGTCATGTGATGTGCACGTGTGTGAGCTGAAAGAGGTCTGTATATAAGCTGTGTATCAGCCTCATTTGCAAGAATATAATACAGTTCCTTCTTCTTCTTCCACTCGATTTCTTTTACTCTAAGAAATGCCTAATCACTCAGATTGCATGGCTCATTTCACATGGATGATGCAGAATATAATCAATGGGTTCAACTAATTCCAGCATTTTAGATACGGAGCATAGATTATATATATATATATATATATATATATATATATATATAATAAATTACTATTTTAGAGAACTCTTCTAAACCTATAATTTTCAAAGTGTAACTATTGCAATACTAAAAACATAAAGGTTAAACTCATTAAGATTTATATCTTGGTTCCATCTCTGTGTAATAGTGCACTTATCCTCTAAAGAACCTGAATTTGCCTTTGTATTAGGGATCAACTTTCGCTAACCTTTGTTCTTTGTACGCTGAAGAGCGCAATTTCAACTCTTGGCACAAATTTTTTTTTTTTTTTTTGGAGCTCTTTATCCTCTAATCTTCTTGGCATATTCATCTAAGACATCATCGGAATCATCTTCACTCGAGAAAAAACTCCAAATTATTTTATTGAACTCTTTTTGTACCGTATAGCCATATATCGGTATAAAGAATGGTGTTGATGCGTTAAAGGGTGACCTTAGCGTCTAATAGTTATATTGTTCTCCAAGATTATTATGCAGGTAATAACTATAAATTGTCCAATTATTGGAGGTAGTTCAACCAACAATTGCACAGGCTTAATCGTTTGTTGACTATTGTTTAGTACGTACAAGATCCATATGCTCTGACATAGTTATTCATAAATTACAACTTATAATACTTTTCGTATATTTTTTGAATATTTAATTTTTAATTTTAAAATATTGAGTTAAACTAATATAATTTAAATTTAAAGTTAAGTGAAGTTGACTCTCAATAAGTGAAATGTGTCTTTTAAATTAAAACAGAAAAAGTAAATTTTATGTTGTAAAGTAAGCTAGCGGGACTCATGATTCCACTTTTCAAGCAATAGAGAGCCTTACATAAGTAGTTTTGGTTATACGACACATAAAATAAAATTCTAGAGCTATGAATCGCTAATCTTTTCCACCAAACAATTTCATCTTAATCAGCCGAAAATTACTGAGAGCAGAGCCCAAAGAGTTGTTTCGTCCTGAAGTTTTATTTGATGAGACAAAGGTTGACCTAGTCATATGGAGAAGTAAAAAAAACCCTGTGTAACATTCTTTTGTCCATTAGACCAAAACATTTATCATCAAACAAGAAATAGACATTAGCAAATGTCACGAAATCGATATGTTTAGAGTAATAACATAAACATACTGTCGCTCTCTGTAATATCTTTACCACATTAATTAATTAAAGTAACAAACAGCATATTTGATGATGTCAAGAACAAAACTAGAACCTACCGACAATAGTTACATTTTCCGTGTTTCTCTGCATTAGACCTTTTAAACCAAACGATAACACGACACATGGCTGGCTATTGCAGCATCTTCCACCCTAAAGTGTAAACACGATGATTAAGTGTACACCAGGGAAAAGCGTACTAATATTTTAATATATACTACTCCATCTGACCATATATATAATTTAAAAAGTGCGACCGCCGTTTGAATTTAATGTGTATTTAGACATTAATCTTTAAATTTTATAAAATAGAACTTATACTTTAAAAACTACATGAAATTACAATGAGTCATAGTTTCATATCAACCAAGTCATCACTTATGCACCAACCTTAGCTAGTTGAGATGAGTTCATTTGTAACGACCCAATCGGTCGTTTTGAGTACTAGCGCTCCGTTCAGCAGTCGGAGACCATAAACAACTTCATTTCAGGTATTACGACTTGTACGCGTGGACGGAATTTAATTTCGGAAGTTCGGAGTTGATTTGGGAAGAGAATTCTCATTTCGGAAGCTTAAAGATGAAGGAATGAACTAGGATTGGAATTTTGAGTAAACGACCTCGGAATCGGGATCTGAAGGTTCCAGCAGGTTCGTACGATGATTTCTGACTTGGGCGTGTGCCCGAATTGGATTTTGGATAACCCGGGAGCGTTTTGGCGCCTATTGTGGAAGTTAGTATTTTAGAAGGAATCTCATATGTTTGGTTTGAAGTGCATTTCGGTGTTATCAATGTCCGTTTGGAATTCCGACACTGGGAGTAGCTCCGTATGGTGATTCTGGAGTTGCGAGCGCGATCGGAAGTGAATTCGGAGGTCCGTAGGTCATTTTGAAGCCATTTGGCTAAAGATAGAAATTTGATGGTTTTTGGGAAGTTTAACCGGAGGTTGACTTTTTGATATCGGGGTCGGAATCCAATTCCGAAAGTTGGAGTAGGTCCGTAATGTCAAATATGATTTGCGTGCAAAATTTGAGGTCAATCGGACGTGATTTGATAGGTTTAAACATCGGAAATAGAAGTTTGAAGTTTTAAAGCTCATAAAGCTTGAATTGGGGTGTACTTCATGAATTTAGCGTTGTTTGATATGATTTGAAGCCTCGAGCAAGTCCGTAATGTGTTTTGGGATTGGTTGGTATGTTTGGTTGGGGTCCCGGGGGCCTCGGGTGAATTCCGGGTGGTTAACGGATCAAATTTGAAAGTTGAAGAACAGCTGAAGGGATCTGGTATCTGGTATTTCCGCTTCTGCGGAAATGGGACCGCAGAAGCGGCCCCGCAGAAGCGGAGAAGAAGCCGCAGAAGCGGATGAGGGCGAGGGCAACCAAGACCGCAGAAGCGGCCCTTAATCCGATGATGCGGAACCGCAGAAGCGGTTGGCTAACCGCAGAAGCGGAAGGCCTAGGGTGGATGGGAGCCGCAGAAGCGGCAAGCGTCCGCAGAAGCGGAACCGCTGAAGCGGGCCAGGGTCCCGCTGAAGCGAAAATGCTGGGTAGTAGGCTTGTTTTAAAATCGTGATTGGGGGTTCATTTCTCTCATTTTTCATGACTTTGGCGATTTTGGGAGGATTCAAGAGAGGATTTTGTCATCAATGATTAAGGTAAGTTATCCCTATCACTTTTGAGTTAAATATATCAATTATACATGGATTTAGGCATGAAAATTAGTATAAAAATTGGGGTTTTGGTGGAACCCCTAGAAAATTATAATCTTGGATTTTAGCCACGATTTTGAGTATGGAATTAAGAGAAAATCATATATTTGAGTTCCTAAGATCAAGGGTAACCTTTATCTTCGAGAAATTTTGGATTTCGGGCACGTGGGCCCGAGGGCATTTTGGTTATTTCACTAAGCGGAGTTGGGAATTTGTATAATCTGAATTGTTAACAAGTATTTGAGCATGCTCTCATTAGTTTGTCGTTAATTGGCTAGTTTTGGTGCATTGTGCGTTGGTTCAAGCCTTCGGAAGAATGTAGAATGCCGGTTATGAGTCTTCGGAGCGAGGTGAGTCTCCTTTCTAATCTTGTGAGGGGAAAACTACCCCATAGGTGAGTTAAAATGATTATGTGCTCCTATTTGTGGGGGCTACGTACGCACGAGGTGACGAGAGTCCGTGCGTAGCTACTATTATATTATTGTCCGGGTAGTCTAGGACCCAAAAAGCATGTGATACTTGGATTACTGTGAACCCATTGATAGTTTGAATTGTTTAAATCACCTTGAGTTGGTAAAGGGATTTAAAAAGAGATTTAGTATTAATTTTCCCTAAAATGTCAAAAAGATATTTGGATGATTATCCTCGATAAACTCTTAATTTCCTACTTGAGCATGTATTTTATGTGTTCTTGCGTCGCACGGATGATTCGCGAGAAGGATATATGTTTATTTATGGAACGGGCCGAACGCCTCGGTGAGAATAGATGCATCTATGGTTCGTGCCGCTCGACCCTCGGCAGTGCACAGTTTACATTTCCTGTTGGAGCGGGCCGTCGCCTCGGTGTGATTTGCGCATGTTTATCTATTACTTAAAACTTGTAAATGTGGAATTGGCCCTACGTAGCTTGATATAAGTTGATAAGATAATAAAGAGTAGACTTAGGAAGCCCTTGATTTTATTGTTGAAGGTGTTTACCTGCCTTCTGGCTTCACAATTAGAACTTCTATATAAGTCCATGATTATTCTCGCACTTACAGAATATTGTTTATTGACGTCTAGTGAGTGTCGAAGTTGGCCATCTCGTCTCAACCCCTTCGGGATTAGGCGGGATATTCACTGAGTACACGTTGATTACGTACTCATACTACACTTCTGTGCATTTTTGTTGCACAGGTATATATATATATACTTCTAGCAGTCTATTGGGCGTAGCAGCATGGATAATTCTGGGACTAGGTGAGCTGCAATTTGCGAGGCGACCCGCAGCTAGTGTAGTTCCTTTCTGCACTTTTTTTATTTATTCCCTGTCCACTGTATTCCGGACAGATGTTGTATTTTATTTTACTTATCAGTGGTCGCTCATGCACTTGTGACACCGAGTTTCTGGGATGGTTTCCAACGGATTTGGACTAATTGTTATTATTTAAATTTGAAATTTAAGTAGTGAACTTTTATTTATGAAAAATGGAAGGAAAAACCTTAGGTTTCAAAAGTATTAAAAGGGGAATTTATTGAAAATTTAGTTGGCTGGCCTGACAGAGGTGTCCGGCGCCACCACGACCCTTAGTGGATTTTGAGTCATGACAACATGGTATCAGAGCACTAGGTTCCCGTCGGTCTTACGAGTCATGAGCAAGTCTAGTAGAGTCTCGCGGATCGGTACGGAGACGTCTGTACTTATTCTCGAGAGGCTGCAGGACTGTTAGGAGTACTTCCCTTCTTGATTTCCTTATCGTGCGGTCCGATTCCTTTGAGGCTTATGCCTTTGATTCCTTTCCACTTAATCTTACGCGACGCGAGCGCTTGTTATAAATCGAAAGTTGAAGGATTGTAATGGCACTACAAGTGTGGTGCGGGGTGATTTACCCGTTATAGTTGAATGGACTATTATAGTCACATTACGGAGGGATATTCCATTGTTTTAGCTCTGTAACAGATCTTCTAAGAGCCTTGAGGCTAGGCACAGGTTGCCACGATGCTTATGAGCGATTATTCCGCAGTGTAGTTGTAGGGTGTTTGCCCACGTGTTGGGGCAGTGAATGAATTGAAGGGAGGTTTACTCAGTGCGTGATCAAGAGACTCCGTATTTTATTCTCAGCAGGGGAAAGTCAATCGAACTAAGGATGGTCAGATGTGGACTGGTGGGAGAAATGAGACGTGGTAATTGCAAGTGTGGCGGAGTTCTCCTCTATATGGGGGTGCTGTTGTCCTAATTGAACGCTTTAAGTTTGTTGATGTTATAATCTGCTACAAATCGCCTTATGGCGGGATATTGTGAGATACTATTGAAGATACAACTATCAGATATCGTATGGTGCGGCGGTTCCAGATTTAATCAGTATTGCAAATGTTGACGGTTCGATAAAGATGACCTTCGTAGGGGTTTTAGTCGGTAGCGATTTGCGGATTCAAGTTTTATGAAGGTGAATTTTATTAAGGCGACTGAGCAGCAAAAGATGAGAAAGACATGTGGGAAGTGTCAGGCGGAGTTTTAAACTTCTAAAAGGCCAGGCTTAGGGAGCGCAGGCCGAGCAGTTGATTTAAGGGGTGAGTTTGCCCAAAGTGGGAGAGTGGCGGAGCTGTATAGGGCCTAGTAGTAGGATGACTACGCGCCTAAGAATAGTTTGGAAGGATCTGGGATTTTAGCGACCGGCAATGGAAGTCCGTAGATTTAATTCGAAGCATGGGGTTGTTATGCGGCCGGAGATTTGGTACGACGGAAAGGAGCTGCTTGAAATGAGGAAAGATGTAGCATGACTTTGAAGTGGAAGGATGTTGTCGCACATTTAATGGATGTCCATGAGGGGTAAATGGACTGGTACAGCTGGGGAGTGAGCTCGGGCTCAGGAAGGGTCATTGATGTCGTAGTGATTGTACCCTGTGCAGCAATGTTGGAAGATGCCAGGGAGAGTTTTCTATGGGTGGGTTACCCAAGCGAGAGGTTAGCAGTCGCGTGGTTGGCAAGGTATCTGCGAAGTATTGTTACATGTTATGTGGCAAAGAGATCGGCCGTACGAATGTGGATGATGATTTAGAATATCAAATTGGGGTTTTGCGGAGAGAATCCGAGAATTTATGCGATTGATCGCACAAGGTTATGTCGATAAAGGCTAGGGAATCTTGGTGAATTCTAGAATTTGAAATAATGGCTTCAAGCTAAGTGGGAGAGTCCCACCGCTTATGATTTGGGTTGCAGAGTTAACTACTCGCGAGAATTTTTGGCTATTAGCATATAGCTGGACTATTTCAGCTAAGGGGAAAGACCATTTGTGGCAATTTGAGCAAATGAGGTATTAAAGGTGGGCTATCGTTGGCCCTATTGGCTCATGATCGAACTTGGGAAGAGATTCAGGATTTATGCCTTGTATAGAGGCAGGTTTCAGGGAAATGATTTCGCCGGGTGCTTCTTCGAGAGAGTATTCGTGTGTTATAAGATTTATGGAGTTGATTAAATTCGGGGCCAAGTCAGAACGGGTGGCTCTCAGTAACAATCCTAGTGAATTCAAGAGGTAAAGTGTGGTGCATAATGATGTCGAGCTTATAAGAATCAGGCTTTGTAACAGCTTATGAGAAGAGGCACAGAATGTTCCGGGAAGTTTGGCTTGTGATGCAGCAATTGGGAGGTACGAAATGGTTCATAGGATTTGAGACAGCATGGTCTCGTAATTCAAGGTCACTCGGGGTGAGTGTAGATGGAGTATGTTATGTGTCGAATGGAGTTAGTATTATTTCTAAGGCAAGCAAGGATAAATTGGAAGGAAAGGGATTGACTAGCCATAGTTGAATTTGGCATGTTGGGATCTGTGATCAGTTCATTCGGCGTGATCAGATTATGTGTATGATTTGTAGCGGTACGTGTGAGGCTTGTCGGCCGCCGCAATTGATGTTATTCAGAAGCCTTCTATTGTTATGGCTTGTTATGTGGAAACAGATTTCCGGAAAGGGTTATGGTGGCTTGGACCACTACTTGCAGATTTGCATATTCCATGGTTATGGGAATTTACCTGTGTGTTGCTATGGTTCCCCTGAAGTGAGTTAAGTGCAAAGTTCTTATATGATGAAGTGTTAAAATATCAACGATTTCAGAGTTACGATGAAAATCGTGTTCTATCGTATGTTGGCACGTTGGGTGCAGTGAGTAGAATGGAAATACGAAGTGAGGATCAAGGTTGCAGTTCGGTGTTGACAAGGATGTCACAGGCTCGGATGAGCAAGGAAGGGGTTGAATGATTAAAGTAAATTGGTATTGTCTTCAGCGTCACCTAGGATCGATGTTTTGTGATAAAGGCTTTGCATCCTGGTAAGGATTCATGATCGCTTTTCAGCGTTAGTGTAGCCGAAGCTTTAAATGTACGGACCCGATATTTATTTCAGAAGATTGTGGGAGCGTGTCCCACGGGAAGATTGTGTAAGTATGGCATATAGTCACTTGATAGACTAAAGATTTAAGCAAGTATGGGGATTGTGGTAATAACATTAGTTTGAGAAATTATGCCTGGAGGGCACTTTGTTTACTGGGTTATGAACTGAGGAGGTTGCTCCAGTTATGATGGTTGTTCTTATGTGTTATGAGGCAAGAAGGGAGTTACTATGGACCTTTGAAAGGTTATTAGCCAAGTGGGTGCAATCAGAAATCGGTTAGAGATCAATGGATTGAACTATATATGTGAACAGGGCCTTATATTAGGTCAGTTGTATTCATCTCAGCGAGCGTTCCCTATGGAGGAACAGTCAGTGTCATTTTTGTCATCAGCTAGTCCAGGTAACGATGTATTGCGCCGTATGAATTGTGAGACGGCTTGGTAAATTCTTATGTGTTAAGGTTCCGAGTGGCGATGATGTTATGTGAGCAGGATGGCTCTTGAGATTTAGATCTTGTATCGCACCTCAGTTGTGCTTGAGTTTTGTAGCCTATAGCACTATGTGTTTTCTCAGGGATGGTATTATGTACTTAGCGTGCTTACGATCGAAATTCGATATATTATTGTAATGAGCAGATTTAGCTCGAAGTGCAATCTCCTTATGTGAGATCTATGTGTGAATTGGGTGGCAAGCCGCCATTGGTATGTTATTTGGATCCTATTGCGCGCCGCAACAGTGTGATGTCGAGTCTAGTTTTCCATATGCTATTCCTTTATGTGTTTCGCTTCCTATCTTCTAAGGAAAGTCCGTATTAGTGCGGGGTTTAGATAATTCCTTCCAGAGTTCGATTTCCTATTTGTGTTGTGTTCGGATTGGTGGCCTATTGGCGCATGTTAGCATCATATGAGATTTTAACAATTTCTGGGGTGGCTTATTGCCTGAGTAGTTGTATCGGATGAGACGAGATCCCTCAATCTAGGATTCTGTGCAATCCAGCTATGTGAGGTATGTTATGGAGATAAGACCATTATTGGGTACAGAATGAGGTGAAGGCCTTGTCAGGAGTATAGACCTAATGATTTGTTGACTCGGCAATTGATTATGAATGTTGGTACATCTCTTCGTTATGGCGATATGGTAAAGGTTAGAGTAAGACCTGTATACGTCATGGGGTGCAATGGGAGCACCAGATTAGTAGGATTTTGACTAAGTGGATCAGAAAAAGTTTATTGTGGCCCTACGAGTGGGTAATGCAAAGTGTGAATTCAACAAAGTTATGCAATCGTGTTTGAGTACAGCGTGTAGTGATTGATATGGTGATCGTATGTTAAGAACGGGCCTGGCATAGGATTCCGGATGTTGGAATCGGGCTCTAAGGGTTATTTGCTTGAAATAAAGGGAATATCTTCAGAATTTATCGAGCTTATGTGCTCAGCTAAGTTGTGGTAGCACGGGAAGCTGCATGAGGTGCTAAACAGTGATTTCAGACCACTCCAGTACAGTTCTCAGCACGTTCGAGGACGAACGTATGTTTAAGTGGGAGAGAATGTAACGACCCGACCGGTCGTTTTGAGTACTAGCGCTCCGTTCAGCAGTCGGAGGCCATGAACAGCTTCATTTCAGGTATTATGACTTGTACGCGTGGTCGGAATTTAATTTCGGGAAGTTCGGAGTTGATTTGGGAAGAGAATTCTCATTTCGGAAGCTTAAAGTTGAAAGAATGAACTAGGATTGGAATTTTGAGTAAACGACCTCGGAATCGGGATCCGAAGGTTCCAGCAGGTTCGTATGATGATTTCGGACTNCTCCAAATCTTTCATGCTCAGCTAAAGAACAGACAGGCTAGAAACAGAATTGCTTCCATTGTAATGAGCAGGGAGAAAGAGTAACAGAGCCAAAGCAGATTGAAGATGAGTTCAAAAGCTTTTTTCAGAACTTACTGGGCTGTGCAGCAACTGAACTACCATGCATTGACCTGGACATAGCTAAGAATGGACACTGTCTCACAAAGGAGCAATAGAAGATGCTGAATTGTAAAATAACAAGAGAAGATGTTGATAAAGCAGTGAAGGAGTTACCAAATGACAAAGCACCAGGGATAGATGGTTTTACTGCAGAATTTTTTAAGGAATATTGGTCTACAATTGGGGATGAGGTCAGAACAGCAGTACTAGAATTCTTTAGCAATGGGAAGCTATTGAAGAGTGTTAACTGTACAACATTAACACTGATCCTAAAGGTAGCCAGCCCAAATTCAGTCAAAGAGTTTAGACCTATTACATGCTGCACAACTATATACAAGATCATATCAAGAATCATCACAGCAAAATTGAAACTGGTGGTAGACTCAATTGTAGGAGAATCACAGTCAGCTTTTATCGAAGGAAGGAACATACTGGACAATGTGATCATAGCACATGAGATGGTAAAAGGGTACAATAAGAAGGGAGTGTCACCTAGATGCTGTATCAAGATAGATATCAGAAAAGCCTATGACTCAGTTGAATGGCCTTTCCTTAGAATGATATTGATAGAGTATGGTATGCCTGTGAAGTTTGTGGAGCTGATTATGGTATGTGTAACTACTGTTAGTTACTCTTTGATCTTAAATGGAGGGTTAACAAACAGATTCCAAGGGAAGAAAGGGCTAAGGCAAGGAGACCCAATGTCTCCTTACCTTTTTGTACTTGTGATGGAGTACCTGAACAGAGCTCTAAAGAAGTTAAAAGACAATCCAGACTTCAATCATCATCCAAGGTGTTCCAGGAATAATATTACTCACATTTGTTTTGCAGATGATTTAATTCTTTGTTCAAGAGCAGATGAAGTGTCTATCAAATTGATGCTGGAAAGTTTCAACCACTTCTCAGAGGTATCAGGGTTGAAGGCCAATCTAGAGAAAAGTGCCCTACACATTGCAGGTGTTACAAAGGAATTCAAGGAGAGGATACTGAATGAGATGCAGTTCACTCTAGGAGAATTACCATTTCGATATCTTGGTGTTCCACTTTCCTCAAAAAAGTTGCCAGTGCAGCAGTGTATGCCCTTGATAGAAAAGATAACGACAAGGATAAACTGCTGGACAACAAAATGGTTATCATATAGTGGAAGGCTCCAATTACTGAAGAGTGTGATATTTGAGATGCAAACATACTGGGCACAAGTATTTCTGTTGTCAAAGAAGATACTCAAGATGATTGTTACTGTATGCAGAACCTTTTTGTGGACAGGGAAAAGTGATCTTTCAAGGAGACCATTGGTAGCATGGGACACAATATGTATGCCAGTGTCAGCAGGAGGATTAAATATTCTGGACATCTATGCATGGAACAAAGCTGCATTGTGCAAATTGTTATGGGCCATTAGTGCAAAGAAAGATACACTATGGATTCAATGGGTCCATAGTTATTATGTAAAAGATAAAGATGTGATGGTCATGGACTCTACTAAACAAGCATGTTGGATAGTGAAAAAAGTTTTTGATATTAGGCAATGGTTTCTGGAAACACACTCAAGAAATGAGTTGGAGCAATACCAAAGAAATGGTAAGTTTAGCATCAAAAAGCTATATATTACAATGAGGCCTCAGTTCCAGAAGGTCTGGTGGAAGAAGATTATAGCAGGATCGAAAGCAATACCAAAGCATAGCTTCATACTTTGGTTAGCAGCTCACAGAAAACTAGCCACAGTGCACAGACTAAGAAGATGGGGCAATATAGTTGACACTGAATGTGTCAATCAATGGAGCACATATGGTTTGGATGCAGATATGCCAAAACAATATGGTATACACTGGTTAATTGGCTGCATGAAAAATATCATATTGGTACATGGGATGATGAGATTAAATGGCTGACAAGCAGATATCCAAGCAGAACTTGTGGAGAAATACGAGTGTTCTTATTCACAGCCATGGTGTATCATGTTTGGATAGAGAGGAACAGCAGAAGATTCCAAGGAAAAGCAGTAGAAGCCAGGCAGAAGATAAAAGACATAGCTCTGGAATTGCACCTGGCTGGACAGAATGAAAGGAAATGGCAGAAAGAACTAGCAAGACGAAAGAATTATCCAAGTATAGTATAGAATGAGTATAGAAAATGAGGAATAGATGAGTAAACAGAAAATGATAGCTGAGAATGTTCAGAATTGTAATAGATAGAATCTAGTTCTAGAGTTTAAAAAAAAAAAAAAGAACTAGCGAATGTAAATATTATTTCTTGGTTAAATAAAGTTTAAGCATTTAACCAAAAAAAAAAACTAATGGCAAATAACCTACGTACCCCTTCATGAAGGGTCACAAGCCACAAGCAACTATTAGATGCATAACCCCATTTAAAAGAAATGTTAAAAAGTTTTTATATCCATAATATCATCTGTAATCATATTTGTAGAGGGTGCTTTCTTTGTTTGTGTCTATTGATACACAAAAGCGAAGAAATTGAACAAGTATTACAATAATTTTTTTTAAACAATTTCATGTCTAGCACTTCTTCTTCATCTTGTTTCCAATATAACGGTAACGAGTCAAATGACATGACATTTATATGTCTGTAACATTGCTGACTTTTATCTTTCCATAGTTCTCCATTCACATCTTTCTTCTTTCTGCTTTTTTCTAAATTTATAAATCAAGCAATTCAAAAAGAATTAATTACAAAATATAAATTTAACGGCAAAATAATTTATTCTCTTTTTGATTATGATGCATTAGAAAGTATTAATATATGATCAAGGCAGTGATTCAATAAGAACGATTAGGCTGCAGTCGGTCGAAAGACTTTAAATTTTTGTGAGTAAATTAATTATCATAACAACGCATGTATTGTATCTATAATTAACCCCATTTCGCTTACGAGTATAGGGAAAAAAAATATTGAGATGTTTACTACATAAATTTGTTTAGTGTGGTATATGGCAATGAGAGCAAAATTGAAATTCCTAGAGAGAGTGTTCTTCACTCGAAAAATGCTGCTAAGCCAATGCTATTGACTCTGAGACAGTTGAGTTGTTATCCCTTACAGCCCAGTATTTTTTAACAGCAAATAGCACCTTCTCAGAGATCAGAGGACCATCCTCATGATCCACCATTAATTTTTATGTTCCACCTCATACCGGACGCAATTCTTTTCACTTGAGTTAGGACATCTACATGGTCTCGCAATATGACTGCACCTTCTGGTCTAAGAATATGACTGCACCTCATGTTTTGATTGCTTTGAACTCTACTTATACTTTCTTCAACTTTTATAACTTGGCCAAACATTTTATTAAATAGCATTTTATGTGATTTTGTATTATTTATTGATAAGCACAATGTGCATGCCGAAGATACTGAGCGGTCATATTTTACTTGTTTAGACAAACATATGCAGCTAATTACCGAATCAATTACTCAAATGGTTACTCAATATCAGAAATTATCTACTAAAGTCATCATTCTTTCGTTTGTAACAATAAAGTCACTAAACTATGCCTATAACACTCAAAAGATCACTCAAATGGATTTCTCAAGCTTTTGATTGCCAATATATCGATTTTACTCTCTAAATTATCAATTACCTATAGAATAAATATATTTTAATAATAAATTGAAAAATAAAATAGTATTTAAGCATTTGNGTACATCTCTTCGTCATGGCGATATGGTAAAGGTTAGAGTAAGACCTGTATACGTCATGGGGTGCAATGGGAGCACCAGATTAGTAGGATTTTGACTAAGTGGATCAGAAAAAGGTTATTGTGACCCTACGAATGGGTAATGCAAAGTGTGAATTCAACAAAGTTATGCAATCGTGTTTGAGTACAGCGTGTAGTGATTGATATGGTGATCGTATGTTGGAAACAGGCCTGGCATAGGATTCCGAATGTTGGAATCGGGCTCTAAGGCTTATTTGCTTGAAATAAAGGGAATATCTTTAGAATTTATCGAGCTTATGTGCTCAGCTAAGTTGTGGTAGCACGGGAAGCTGCATGAGGTGCTAAACAGTGATTTCAGACCACTCCAGTACAGTTCTCAGCACGTTCGAGGACGAACGTATGTTTAAGTGGGAGAGAATGTAACGACCCAACCGGTCGTTTTGAGTACTAGCGCTCCGTTCAGTAGTCGGAGGCCATGAACAGCTTCATTTCAGGTATTACGTCTTGTACGCGTGGACGGAATTTAATTTCGGGAAGTTCGGAGTTGATTTGGGAAGAGAATTATCATTTCGGAAGCTTAAAGATGAAGGAATGAACTAGGATTGGAATTTTGAGTAAACGACCTCAGAATCGGGATCTGAAGGTTCCAGCAGGTTCGTACGATGATTTCGGACTTGGGCGTGTGCCCGGATTGGGTTTTGGATAACTCGGGAGCGTTTTGGCGCCTATTGTGGAAGTTAGTATTTTAGAAGGAATCTCATATGTTTGGTTTGAAGTGCATTTCGGTGTTATCAATGTCCGTTTGTAATTTCGAGACTGGCAGTAGCTCCGTATGGTGATTCTGGAGTTGCGAGCGCGATCGGAAGTGAATTCGGAGGTCCGTAGGTCATTTTGAAGCCATTTGGCTAAAGATAGAAATTTGATGGTTTTTGGGAAGTTTGACCGGAGGTTGACTTTTTGATATCGGCGTTGGAATCCAATTCCGAAAGTTGGAGTAGGTCCGTAATGTCAAATATGATTTGCGTGCAAAATTTGAGGTCAATCGGACGTGATTTGATAGGTTTAAACATCGGAAATAGAAGTTTGAAGTTTTAAAGTTCATAAAGCTTGAATTGGGGTGTAATTCATGAATTTAGCGTTGTTTGATATGATTTGAAGCCTCGAGCAAGTCCGTAATGTGTTTTGGGATTGGTTGGTATGTTTGGTTGGGGTCCCGGGGGCCTCGGGTGAATTCCGGGTGGTTAACGGATCAAATTTGGAAGTTGAAGAACAGCTGAAGGGATCTGGTATCTGGTATTTCCGCTTCTGCGGAAATGGGACCGCAGAAGCGGCCCCGCAGAAGCGGAGAAGAAGCCGCAGAAGCGGATGAGGGCGAGGGCAGCCAGGACCGCAGAAGTGGCCCTTGATCCGCTGATGCGGAACCGCAGAAGCAGTTGGCTAACCGCAGAAGCGGAAGGCCTAGGGTGGATGGGAGCCGCAGAAGCGGCAAGCGTCCGCAGAAGCGGAACCGCTGAAGCGGGCCAGGGTCCCGCTGAAGCGAAAATGCTGGGTAGTAGGCTTGTTTTAAAATCGTGATTGGGGGTTCATTTCTCTCATTTTTCATGACTTTGGCGATTTTGGGAGGATTCAAGAGAGGATTTTGTCGTCAATGATTAAGGTAAGTTATCCCTATCACTTTTGAGTTAAATATATCAATTATACATGGATTTAGGCATGAAAATTAGTATAAAAATTGGGGTTTTGGTGGAAAACCTAGAAAATTATAATCTTGAATTTTAGCCACGATTTTGAGTATGGAATTAAGATAAAATCATATATTTGAGTTCCTAAGGTCATGGGTAACCTTTATCTTCGAGAAATTTTGGATTTCGGGCANATAATTTAGAGGGTAAAATAGGTATTTCAGTATTTGACAATCAAAAGTTTGAGAAATCTGGTTGACTGACCTTCTGAGTGCTATTATGAGCGTTACTTTTTTGTTGCAAACGAACGAAAGATGACTTTACTAGATAATTTTGAATAGGTAAGTGGCCATTTAAGTAATGGACTCGCTAATTACCATAAAGACATCTTCAAAATATAATTCATGCCTTATCTATTATACACTCAAAATAAAGTATAATAATAAAGTCCATTGTATATGTATGTCTGCGTCCATATATGTACATAATGTTTACTTATACCAAAATAATAATAATATGTACTTACGATACTTTATTTGTGACAAAATATTTATATTTCCTTTTAGATTGAAGAAAAAATATTATTTGGAATGGCATAATAAAGGATTAAATTGCATTGACCCAAATAATAAAAGATGTATCATTTCAAAAAATGCGATCGGAAAAGCATAATATAAAGGGAAATTACCAGCAATGTCCATTTATAAGTAGCTCATTACAAAAATTGGCCAATTGAAAAAATATTACTAATATTAGCCAAATTAGCCAATTAGCTATTTGTAGCAAAAAAATATCAAATTTTTGCTTTGTTTTGAGTGGGTGTTATTAGAATAGATTGGGGACAACTTAAGGAGCTTGAATCTCAGTTTTGGGATGATTTGGTGAAGTTTTGAGGTGGTTTGAATTGAAAATTCGAAGTAAAAGCTGAACATGAAAAAAAATGATATGTGTATCACATATGTATCATATTTGTATCAATTGTGTATCATATGTATATCCATGTATACCTGTGTGTGAGATACATGCGTGATACATGTTTGATACATGTGTCGCAGAAGACTTTTTTGGACTTGATTTAATTACGAATTTTGATATAAAACCAGCCCAAATCACCTCCAATCTTCCTCAAATTTTGTATATAGACTTATCTATATATTTTCAATGAATTTCAACTATACCCATTGAAAAAATTCCTTTTTTGTTTAGATTTTTGGAATATTGTATAGATTTTTGTATTTCATCACCTTATTTGCTACCCTGTCCATGAAATTTCCTTTCCGTCTTGTATCTAATATTGCTAATCACGCTTAAAAATATGGATGGTGATTTTTGCATGTGATTCTTTGATAGAAAGAACCCTATTATTTGGTTTTTTAATTTTTGTTGGCTAGTTTTGGTAAGTCTATGACTAATGGCTAGAGGTTGGTAAGTTGAGATTTATTTGGAACATTTGTGTAAGTTTCCCTAATATAAATTGGTTTTTAAGGCTTTATATCAGCAAAATACGAAATTGGAGATATGTTTAACGCCATACCTTATGGATTGAATTTCTTTGTTTTATTACATTTTTAGAAAATATTAGGTCTTACTATCAATTGTACAATATTTTTTTATGTGAAATTTAAGAGACATTACTTACAATTAATCATCATTATATAGTTAATTATAAGCTGCAAAAAGTTCTAAATGAATCTTTTGTGTTACGAAGTTTCATTCTGAGCTTTCAATATATATTTTATTTTGCGAGGGAATATATCAAATTAAACCATATTTGTAATTGGAAGATATATAACTTCACAAAAATATCCTAGCATTTAATAATATCTTTGGTTTAATTTTACCTTTTTCAAATAAGCTTGATAAATGAATGAAATTTTCAAGAAAAGAAATTTACACATTTAAGGACAAAGACAAATATATCACGATCTTTCAGAAATTAATCCCTAAGTGATAAAACTTCATATTTCTTTAGTTATACTTTTTTAAACAATTGTGCAATAAGATGTCTAAATTCCAGAAACAAACTTATAAGAGAAAGTCGTGGAAAAAATCAGGCAAATAATCAATGAAACTCCGTACACATAATTATTTTGCTAGCTAAAGATGTATCATTCGATATTTTGAAATTTGAAAATTAAAATAAAATCTAATTAAGTAAAAAATAATATCTATCTAATTAAATTTTCACAGTTCATCTTCATAATTAAGATGATTTTCAATCAGTTTGACCTCGATAAACAAGTCATCGTACAAGAATCCATATTTATATTTCACCAAAACATGCATGCATCTTATTTTTTCATGTATAATTACATAATTACTCAATACATTTTTAAAAATATTATTATTATTGTTAATTTATAAAACTGTATATTACTTTATTCGGCATACACGCGCAACGCACGTGTCGAAAAACTAGTATATATATATATATATATATATATATCAAGAAAATCAATTACTTGATTATACATGTTATTCCATTCAAACTCATTGCTTATATTAGGAGAATACAAACCATTAAAGTCAACGCAGAAATTTTATGTACATGAAGCATGAAAGAGCACCCTTATCAACCCTTCAAACTAAGAAGCTTCAAAAATGACAGCTTTTGCGAAAATCATAATAATTTGTAATTATCAGTCAAGTTTTTAACTTTTTCTTCTTTCCAGCCATAGAAAACCAGCTCCTGAAAATGACAACAAGGGCGCCGCCGAGGCACCCAAACAACCAAAAGCACTTCTCTTTGACTTTGTTCAACAAACTCCGGTCGGCCTCCGGAATTCCGATTGGCTGTAGATATGCCCACGCCGCCTGCTGTAAGAGCGGGTCCTTCATCGGAATCTCTCTCCAGCTTTCCTTGCGATTAATCATTGGTGATATAATCGACGGCGGTGATTCCGGCATGATGTCCTTAAGGCTGATGTAGGCCAGTGATTGAAGAGTATCCATCTCTATGTCCGAGAATTCGAATTGCACACTGGCCTTATTATGGAAGCCGTCGCAGCGAAAATCAGAGAATGACTTTATTAAAGTAGTTTCCATATTTCCAAAGGACTAATAAAAAATGTTCCAGCTAGCTGGCTTTGTCTACCGATCGAAGAGGGGTACTAATTCTGTATGCAACTGAGCTACTGCTGAACTTTAGGAGAAGGGTAATTTTGCTAGTGAAAAGCTAAGAAGATGGAAGAAATGAGGTAGAATGATGTTTTTAGGTGACTTATGTGCAGTGAAGTGGGGTCCATGCGCAGAGACGAAAATTGGTCTTTAGCAGGACAAGTGTACTGTTTAGTCGTGTGAACTCGTGTCTTGTCTGAACTTTCTCTCGTTTCTTGCTGTTGTTACACTCGCACTCTCACTGATCCACAGGAATCACCTTCACATCAGGGATCTAAAGAGTCACAAGGTTTCCAACTTTAGAACTCTGAAAAAGACACTCAAAGACAATTACTATCACCCGTTGTCTAACGTTGTCTGCTACGGTTTCTGACCAACGTAAGAAGAGTACAAGCTTTTCTTAGTTCCCGTCTCCTTACGCACTAAGCCTTAAGGAATGCAAGTTTACGACATGCAGTTGCCTATTGTATATCTCAATTTGTGAAAGAGCCTGAGCTTGGTGAACTTGTCATTAGTGGCAACTTGGACACACTGACCTGTGAGAAATTGCATGCTGCTTACAAAACAATTGCAAGAACTGGTAAATACTGCAGGTTCCAGCTATGTAAGGAACTAATCCTTCCTCTGTGAACCACAATTATAGTATGTCAGCAGTAGGAACTCAGAGGCAAAATAAATGATTCCTTCTAATTGTGTATAGAAAGAATAAATTACTACACTGTATGATAATAAAGATCCATTTAAAAAATAACGTTACCACTCGCTATGTTGCTCTGCAGTTTGGTTGGAGTAACAAATGCAGGGGATAGTCTCCTAGTGTTCTGATTTTAGATGCTGAATGCGCATAATAGGCATGGATAATGAAAAATACTGCGCAACATGGCATAGATGTAATGGAGAAGGTATTTCCAGGTCATGTAGAAGGGTGGAGAAGAAACTAATGCAGCGTCGCAAGAAGTGTTCAACTGACAGAAAATATGAAAGGGAATGCTGGAAGGGCTTCAACCGTCCTCTGTCGGTCCAAGTGCCTTATACAGCTAGAAACTCGAGAAGCTACAGACGCAGAAGAAATGAGGATAATAAACCAACTATGGGAAAGAATAGTAAGATCCAAAAATAGATCCCAAAAAAATAAAACAAAAGCAAGTGCGACTTTCCTATTCAAGAAAACAGTCTCCGGTAGTTCAAAAGAACCTACGGTGCAGAAACATCTACTGCATTGCATCACTCTTAGATTTATATTCGAAATGTTAATAAACATTGCTAACTATGTGACTATTGGCCATTACCATCAGCGAGCACATCAGACACGTCATTCACCGAAACATCCAAATGAAAACAAAATATCCACATACATTTGTACCAAAGTCAATAACTCCCCAAGTATTGGCTAAATCTAATAACCATGGAAATTCTTAATGTACCGCCCCATGAAAGCTGATCATATAAGAAAGAATGTCAAACATACTTCAAGAAAAGAAATTACTTCCTTTTTGAATAGGTGCAGAAACAACTGCTGGACAAAAGTACAAATGGAACTTTACACTCAGAATTATGATACAGCAGTACAGCACTCTACATACAACATACACTTTAGGCATCACGTCACAACTCTATGACTGTCAAAATTTCAATTACTATAAAAGGTGACAAAAATTATGGCAGGATAAAAAGATGCACATTTTACCTTTTTGAATAGGCACAATTCGAACCTCATCACCCATCTAACTATTATTGCTCTCTCGTCACCCATCTAACTAAACAATATCCCATTCCCTCCTAACAGACCACCAATTCGTAACCTCCTAAAAGAAAAGGTAGATCATTAAAGTATGAGACACCTAGCTGTCGTGGGTGCTGAATTAATCCAACCCAATGGAACCTTACCAAGAAAACTTTAAAATGAAGAAAAATTACTTCTAGACCCAAGAAGCAAATGGTGAAACCTAACTACCCAAGACAAATGCCATCATGCCTTTTCAGGACCCAGACAGAAGCTAAAATATGGATGTCATAAAGCAACCTGCACAGTAGATGTCTCAAACCTTTGCTTCTCTGCTCCAAACAACAGCTATGCAGACAAACCAGCTCACCTGAAATTTGGAGAAGTATAGCAAGATTCAATCTTCAAAGAGCATATTTCTCCAGGATGACAATTCAACTGCAAACTCGTGCTTGCTCCAACATGCATTGTTCAACTTCAACAACAATCAGACAATGGTAAACTGGCACCAATATAAATCGGAGAGATGCGTGGCTCTGAAGCAACACAGGAGCGATGAGCACTAGCATTGGACACATTATACTTTTTATACTTGATACTTTAACAGCTTGCCCTTCACAGAGGGCTCCAAGGCAGACATGCACTGTTCCCAAGCACCATTCTTGAGCATCTGACCAATCCCAGAATAATGCATTAGATATCTTTGTATGGAAGCAATCTTTCCACTGCACGCAAACGACTAACAAAGAATTCAACTACTGATTCTCCCCCCCCCCCCCCAAACCCCACAAAGGAGCCTCTTCCCTCCATTTCATTTTCTCCATGCATTATCAAACCATAGGTCAAACAACACAAAGATAGAAAAAGCGTGCAAGCAATAAAAAATCAACTTTATCAAGCTCAGTTGCTCAACTAGTGATCTAAAAGGTCGCAGATAAACTATAGAAGCAAGTTGTAAACAACTTCGAAATGATGATATCATGTAAAGTAAAGTTCTAATGATGACAGGAAAGAACTGCAGAAGCCCTTACTTGCTTATATCCATGCAAAACCTGGCAGATTTCATTGTGTAGATCTTCACTTTTTATTTCCTGAAAAGGGATCATAACATCAAGACCAATACAAAATAATCTCCAAATTTCTTTCCACTGTCAGAATACAGCATTGAAAACGGAGTACTTACATGCCAACTTGCAATGGCTTTGCACATGAAGACAAGTGAATTCAAAGCACCAGCTGGATTGGCCTTAACCTGCAACAATCAAAAGAACCAAGTTCTGGAGTAGTTAACAACAAAACTTGTCACCGTGTGCAAGTTAGGGTTGCTTGTTTTTGTAGAAGAATCATATTAATTTTATATAACACCATAGCTTGAGATCTGCCATTCGTTGGTTTTGCAAATGCCAGCGCATCTTTGCATAGACATTTTCTGATTATAGAAATGATAAAGCGTTTCTGTCTTGACATCTTTTGTTGATAATACAACTCATAGAGCACTTCTAGTACAAATTTCCATTTTACATATCTAGTCTGCCTTTTTCAGAGTTAATGAGCATATAGGCGGTGCAGTAGATAGGTCCTTTTAGGTGACTGCCATGTATGAATGATCAAGTTAAGAGGAAACACAAGTTTAACTTAATGAACTTCAGGATTCAGTTTTGTCAATCAAATCCAGCATGTGAAGTTGAATAATCAAATTTTTCTGTTCCTAAAACGAAAAAAACTTATTCATATACCAATATCAAGTTCATTATGACCTGAACCAATGGGTAAAATAGGAAAAGACAGAAAATACCACTGCACATAAACCGCGAAAAGCCTCCTCCTTTTCAATATCATCACGTATCCTGCCACAAAATGACCACCAATTGTAGGTTATCAGACAGAGGCACTTTTTATATTGGGATAAGCTGAACCCAGATGGCACATCAATGTTCAATGTTGAAAACCATGACTAACACAACAACGACTAGGATTGCAGTGGAAGAAACAGTAATGGATGCTTTACTCAAAGAATCAGACACTAACTATTGCTTTCATGAATTAAAAAGCAGGACCTGGTAATAATTTTCAGAATGTTAAAACTTATACATAACACCATCCAGTTCAACGACTTCTTTCACCTTACACTTTCATCTTTTAAAATTCAACGAAACTTAGAAAAGGAAAAAACCAAAACAATCAAACCACCTGGTCTTCGACCTCCATAAGTGAATTTATTCCTGGTAAGGTATAAAAAATACAAAGAAACGCAGTAGCAGCTTTGAAGAATACATTCTCACATTTTACTAAGAGCTCTCAATCATCCAAATCATTCAATTTGATCCAAATCATATTATCTTGGACTTGGAACAATGAAGCAGATTTTTTTCACTGGTGTATTTTGGGGAATCAACGCCTACTTTACTTCCAATAACTGCCTTTAAATGCGTTTACTCTCATTCGACTATATCCATATTCACTCTCATTCAACAAGTGCCTTTAATGGGTTAGAGTACATTGGTAAAACATTGTTTATTAGTTAATAAATAAATCATAACGTTGTTTATAGAATCTCTCTTTTGTGTGAAAATATGACAGTTTTATACTTCAGCGCGTAGGGAAAGCTAGAAGAAGAGCAGGTTGAAGTCACTTACATTGACAGAGCAATACACCAAGCTTGCATGAAATGTTCCATATGGGGTGATACAAGCTCTGGACAAACCCATGCAAGTCTTCCAAGGGTGATAGCACTGTTTTCTATCAGTGACTTGTTGAGCCCCTTGGCACCATAAATATATTCAATGAGAATGACAATCCACAACAAAAGGTGGGCACAAAAACAAATAACTTTGTGTTATCATCTCAAAAAAACACAAGTAATTTTGATCAATCACATCAACTGAGTCATGTATATGACTAAATTAATATCATTTAGAAACCAAAAATGTTCAACAGCTAAAACAGATAATTACCTCAGCATATTGAAGAATTGGCACTAAGCATGATACTACAGTCAAGACTATTGCAGATATCTCCTTGGGAACCTGAAATTATGACATCCCATATATGATCAAATTCTAAGCGATTCAAAAAAAATATACAGGAAAGTTCAAGTTAAAAATGTGGGGTTAAACAGGGAGTGCAATTATAGTCAAATCAGAATAGTTGCAGCCAAAGATACATAAACTACTTCATACTCATTGTCATTTGTGAGAAACCAAAATGCTAGAGAAAAAGCAGTAGCAGCACTAGTAAATCCAAACAGCACCTTGTGTTGCAGAATTATGTAATACAAGCGCATTTCAAAAGTAGGGATTATAAAGGCGCACTGGCACCAAGACTTAAAGGTAAGTTTTACAGAGTGGTTGTTAGACCGACTATGTTGTATGGGGCAAAGTGTTGGCCAGTCATGAATTCTCATGTCCAGAAGATGAAAGTGGCAGAAATGAGGATACTGAGATAGATGTGTGGTCATACTAGGAGAGATAGGATCACAAATGAAGATATTCGGGATAGGATGGGAGTGACCTCCGTGGTGGACAAGATGCAGAAAGCGAGGCTAAGATGGTTCGGGCATGTAAAGAGGAAAGACCCAGATGCTCCAATGCGGAGGTTAGAGAGAGGTTAGCCATGGTGGGTCTTAGGAGAGGTAGAGATAGGCCGAAGAAGTATTGAGGAGAGGTGATTAGGCAGGACATTGCACATTGTCAGCTTACTAAGGACATGACCCTGGATAGGAGGGTGTGGAGGTCGAGAATTAGGGTAGGAGGTTAGTAGGTAATTGAGCATTCTTCTTTTCCATACCAGTAGTATTAGTACCTATTCTCGTATTTTCTTATTCTTAGATTTCTATCGCTACTTGTTTCTTTCTCTTCGATTATCTTATTATTTTATTGTTGTTACTGCTTCTTTTGCATGGCTTCTATTGTTGTTGTATTGTAACGGCGCAGAGCGAAAGCGTTGGGCGAGACCTTCCTCCATAATGTTGCCGTACCCTGCTCAGCTGCTCCCCTTAACTCTTTTTCCTATTTACACCCAGAGCATCGTCCCCCCTTTTCGGCCCATTATGTTAGATTATCTTCTCTTTCCATACTATTTTTTTTTCTTTTCATTGTTTTTTTAGAAGGGGACCTTTGGAGCAAAGATAAAGTTGTCTCCATGTGACCTACAGGCCACGGGTTTGAGTCGTGAAATCATCCCCTGATGCTTGCGTCAAGGTAGGCTACCTACATTACACCCCTTGGGGTGCGACCCTTCCCCAGATCTTGCGTGAACACGGGATGCTTTGTGCATTAGGCCGCCCTTCATTGGTTTTTGATACTTGTTTCATCATTATAGTTTTCAACCCTTTTCTTTATTTTATTTTTTTCCTTTTTGGAGAAGTATGTTATGCGGTGGTTTACTAACTAATAATAATAGTCAAAAAGTGATGCCAGAAATTGTCTAATTTTTAACAATAAGAATATGGAAGTTGGAGAAAACGATTTTCTCAAACAATTTACCTATTAACGAATTTAAAGAGAACGATTAAGTGTGACTTAACTCCTCTGATGGTAACCCCTAGATCATCAATAATTGTCAGTTACTTTGATAAATGTAGAAATACTCTGATCCATATGTGTTGCTCAACAATGAGATCAGTTGAAATGTTTTAGGCTTTCAGTAAACATGTGTTAGTCTACATTGCAGAACAACTCATAACTGTACATTCTGTATCGGAGAGACCTCCTTTAGTAATAAGCCAGTCTCTATTGGAGAACTATTAAATGAAGCTGAAATTTTTGAAAAGAAAATTTATATGTAACTAATAAAGATGTCCTAAATGGAAATTGAGAAAGATGGGAAATTAGAAGTTCATAAATTGAAAATAAAAAAAATAAAAAATAAAAAGAGAGAGAGATAAAAAGTTTTGATACCCCCCCCCCCTAAAAAAAACCTTTCCGGTCCCACCTCGCCCCACTAAGGCTTCACGCTACCCCATTGGCATCCCTAAATTTTCAAAAACTCAAACAGATAACATTCTCTTGTGTTCAAGTATAACTCACATTCTATTTACATTCATAACTTAAGCTTATCTAGGTCAGATGACCTTAGGAAGCAATGCAATTTGCCGAAACTTACCTTGATAGCTAATTCTCCAATTGCCCAGCATG
Organism: Nicotiana attenuata; assembly: GCF_001879085.1. Taxonomy (NCBI): domain Eukaryota; kingdom Viridiplantae; phylum Streptophyta; class Magnoliopsida; order Solanales; family Solanaceae; genus Nicotiana; species Nicotiana attenuata. Next base: position 93,067,759 of record NC_031994.1, on the reverse strand, counting down.
CATTGTTGACCACAGAAATCGTTTCCTTCTCAACTGGCTTGGAAGTGTTCTGTACAAGCATACCATAGATAAAATACAAGAAACTGAAATGTTGAGAACTAATCAAAGATCGACATATAAATATTACACACACCAGTTGCTTAGCAGCAGCATCAAGAAATTCGGCCAAACGAGGATGCAAATGAACAGGACAAACCTGCTTGCAATCACCAAAGATAGCAGTGAATTAAAATGCAAGACTGCATTTCCAAAGCAGTCGAGTTGTCATTGAAATTCAATGTAACCACCCTATAATCGGTATTGGTGAATTACAATAACTTACCTTTGCAAGGTCACCAAGCAATGCAAAGGCACTCTGCCGAACATCTGGAGCATCATCAAAGCAACATTGCAGAAGCAAATCCCTTAAATTACTTTGTGAAACCTGCAAAGTTATTCCTAATTGAGCATAATTAAAATGTCCAGGCCGCTTATTATCTAAATGCTGACAGTACAGAAGTGTCAAAGATCAACATTGGCATGTATTATGAATGGAAAGAAGATAGCATCAAATGCTTAATCAGAGTTGGCATCAAAAGAGCTGTTCATTAAACAATACCCTGATATATTTTTTCCCAAACATACACATTGATCAAAATAGCCACTACACCAGATACACCTCAGTTTAACAAATAATAATCCTGCGTAAATAACAAAGCAACTTCAAACTCAAAGGCTTCACGTAAACCCTCTTTGTGAACTTTAGAGTCCCTTCCTCTCACCTCCAATAATTTGTGATAACAACCAGCAACAATAAAACACACAGAAAAACATCTATAGTCAGTTTAGAAGGAAAAGGAATTACCAGGCTTTCTATACTACTACCAAGACCTTCAGCAAGTCCAGAGAGCAGGTCTAAAGAACAAACAATGAATTCCCTATCATATTGAAAACCAGCTGAAACAGGATCAACCTGCAATTGGAATTTAAAAAGTGAAGAGAGAATATCTCATAAAACAAAATATAAGCAAATTGCTTAGCAAACACTTGAAAGAAGCATGGCTACCCTCTGACCTTGAAAAGAAAGGCTAAACCCAACTGTTAATGCAACAAAACGTTCAATCCTAAACCAAACACAGAACTCCGAAGAGGACGACAAAGTTCCAGGAAACTTAGAAAGCCCAGAGAGTAAAAGAAACAAACACGAGAATATGGAGATCACAGTTACAATACTCCCCCCCCCCCCCCTCCCAGTGCGTCTTTGTCCATGTTTTCATGCATGCAGGAGAGGCTGCGTGAATTGGACCATTAAACAGAAACAGTTCTAACGGCAACTCACCATTAGTGCTAAGAAACTTGCCTTTGCTATGAAGCAATGGCTAATGGTTATCACGGGATGAAATAAAAGAAAAAAACAGAGCCTTAAAAAGCAACTAAGACATCATATCAAGAAAAACCTTTGCCAATTGTTGTGACTGAATGATGGTTATGCACCTCTGAAACACGGGCTGAGCAAATGGTGCAAATCCAGTACCCAAAGCCTGAAAGAAGAAAAATGTATTATCTATACCATAGCATTCCATAGCAGATTACTTCCATCAACACCTTTTTAAAAAAGTCTGCCAAAGCTACATTCAGTGCTACTCACATAATAAATTAAAGCAAATGTCACTGTGTGAAATTTAGCAAGTCTGGTTAGGATTCAGCACTCAACTATTGCTGAACACTGAGAAGTTAAGATTTCTGGTGACTATAATGTATACCTATACTAAGTTGCGCGGACTCTTCGATTTTGGTGTCGTCCCCATCCCGATACGAGACGGGACGGGAGCGGGAGCGGGATACGTCCCGGATTCGGTCAACTGACTTCGGACACTTTGACCGGAGTCCATCGACAAATTTGGGAGAAAAATTGAGATTTTGATTTCTCAAAATCAAAAATAAAACAGATTTAGGAGAATGAAAGAATAATGTCCATCTTGGAGAATGAAATTCAATATTCATGTAAGTTTTTCACAGAATATCTCTCAAAATATACAATAGTTTTATAGCTCTATTTTTATTAGCCAAATCTCCGCACCCGTATCCATATTCGAATCCGCACCCCCGAATCTTAAATTTTAGATTTTGCCGAATCCGATACTCGAATCCATCCCCGTATCGGATACCCGCACCCGAGTCCGAGCAACTTAGTACCTATACTACCTTATTAGAGTCCTTAGATTGATGAACATCCTACCACCTAGGCGCAGAATTATCTTTAAAATGTGTTCAAACTTTATCAATTAGATTCTTTAAGTAATGTTCCCCTTTCTTCTCTCTACACTGGTGAAGTATCTAAAACGCCCAAACAATAAAATACTAAAGGCCACTCTGAAGCATACATAGGATGAAAGGAGGATAAGGCTTAAAGAAGTGCTTCTAATAATTCTCCGCAGCTTAAGAGGCAAATGGGACTCAGAGGCATAGTAGATTCACTATCAGTGACCTACCATACTTCACTATTCAATGACTTACAATTAAAAAGATTACCCTAAAAAAAGAACACATTAAACAACTTCTATTAGGTTGAAACTTGTGAAAGGAAAGCATCATAACAGCTAATCCACCAAATATTAACCCAAGAGACAAAAGCAAGGAGCATCAAGACCAAATGCATGCTACGTATCCAAGAGAGGCAGTTATGTAATCCCGTCGCGCCACGAGAGTTAATGTCCTATATGTTGGCAAATACAGTTTTTACAGCAGTGCGTTCTCTTGATGCTCAAGGAGCCCTTGAATGAACCTAATGTCTCAAACTCAACTATCCCACAGGAATACTCAAAACACAGATCAGACAGGTAGTACTCCATGGGAACAATGTTTCTAAATCCAAATGCCTCAATTCAACATATCCCACAAGTAGCAACTCAGGCACAAACCAGAAAATCATAAGTTCCATAAACCAAACTCTTAAATTCAAATATCCATCTAAATCTGCATGGAAAACTTCAAGCCATGGATTCGTATAATGTAAGGGCAACAAGCAGCCATATAGTTCAAACTTCAAACAATGGAAAAACTGTTAAATGGAGAGCATAACTTTCTTAAAGATTACTAATACCACCCACCATGGGAGTTTCAAACAGCCATTTGGGTTGCGCTGGCTTTAAAATCAAAGATTAACACGAAGACTGCCATTGGTGATCGAGCTACCCACCATGGGTGGGTTAGCATTGCCAATTGAATCACCACTCTGCCCTTGTGCAACCGAGCCACCCACCATGGGTGTTCTAGCTTTAAGTTAAATCTTGGATTAAGCCAAGGATTGAGGTAAAAAAACAAAACAAAAAAAACTAAAAAAATTCTTAAAAATTATACCAGAGGAAAATACTCAAGTAATTTGTACATTATACACAAGTCACATAAACAAGTTGTGGCTCGAACTTCATTTTCCTGAATCTCTGATTCTCCTGGGGTAATTACCCCAAATTTCATGTCCACTGTAATTACTATCAAGTTAAAAGAGACCACAAACTAGACGGTTTTATATTATCTATCACTGATATATCTGAACCCACTTGTGGGATTACACTGGGTTGTTGTTGTTGTTGATATATCAGCTCACAAGGAGAAATTAACCATAAAATGTACTACATTGACTCGATAAAGTTAAAGGTCCGTAAAGCAGTAACAACTACCTGAGCTATCGAGGTAAAACACTCCAGCAGTGGAAAAAGATCTTTGTCTGAATTTGGAAGTTGCTGCCACTTCTCAATTAATGGGGGCATTAAAATCTCAAGGTACCTGGGCTGTAATTACCACCGAATGAACAATTAATAAGGAACAATAAACTATCACAATCCTACCAAATTTCTGTATGCAAAAGCTTTATGGAGAAGAACTTGTGATCATGAAACAAGAGAAACACTAACATTTCAAAAGGTAAGAAAACACAAACACGAGGTAGCATATTAGTTATACCTGATTTAGCTCCTCTCCAACAGCATCCGCCAATGTTCCAATGGCATCATAAACAATTCTAAGGTTCCGTCTCTATTGACACCACAAAGATGTCAGACACTATCCGGAGACTGAAATGACAATTTAGTCATAATGAGATAGGACATAAGCACCTGGTATTTTTTAAATGCACACATCAGGTGCTGCAAAATGATATCCAAGCATGGTGCCAACTCTTCCGCAGCATCCTGCAATCATCAAAACATTATTATGGTATAAATTTTAGACCAAATGCATATGGGGCCCCTTAATGCTGCCACAAATTTTCATTTAGGCACCTTAACTAGGGTTTGTTCCTATTAGACACTTCAGCATGTTCCAAAGTGTGCCGATTAAACACAAAATTTTAAGTCCCAAAAAAACTCAGGTGCACGTTAACGAATGCTTTCGATGTGTAAAAGCAAAGAAATAAAAATCTACACGTGTCTTTTTGAGTCCACGCAATACCAACTTGGATTAAAACTAAAAATTCATCCATTTCAATGAAAAGCCCCCACTTTACTAATGACTAGGATTCCGGCGACGAAACTTACTTCGCCAACTTATTCTCCATCATAATAGTCACTAGGGTAAAAGACCTTATTTCTCTGTTCTTAGTGGGAGTCAAACACAAGAAAACGAAGCAAATTCTTTTGCTGTAAGAAAAAGGTGATAAAGAAAGAATCATGGCTGGTGAAAAAAATGAAGGAATTGAAGGAGTTTTCTGAACTTGTTCAAGGACCCAAATGGAAGAACTCTATAAAGAACACCGGAAGTATTGTAACCCCAAGAAATCTTCACATAAGAAGTGCTAACAATTTGCTGAGCTGAAGAAATAGCTTCCTGGATAAATTTTGATTTCTGGTCTCACTTATTTACTTTTTGTTGAATTGCTTGATTTTGAGGTGAAGACTCGATTTTGATTTTTGGGTAGGTGGAATTCTGTGTTTTTCTTACTGGGCTTCTTTATATTTTCTTGAATTGGTTTTGTGGCTATTTTCTGAATCCTTAACCCAACTAGGTTGATGTCTATTTGCTGTTGAAATTGCTTGATTGAGGTCAGAAACTTTAACCCTTACTTAACTCTACTCTTTTGTCTGCAAAAACTCGAGCCGGGCTCTCCTTGCCGGAAGAAACAGTGTTTTATATTAGTCAAAATATATGAGATTTGAAATCTTAGATTGTATCTTTAAAGTGAACTAATGAATTTATCATCGTTGGGAATGGAATGAGTCTTAAGAAAACCAGGAAGGAGAAAATCTGGTGGGAGATAGGTGGTGGCGGCGAAGATGAAGGAGAAAGAAAAGAAACGAAAATTTGTTTGGAAAGAAGGGGGGGGGGGGGGGGGTTATTAGGATCAGTTCATGCGCTTAAGGAAAGTTTGGACCACTTATTTTGCCATATCAATATTTTGTGTTTAATTGGCACACTTTGGAGCATGTCGGAGTGTCTCTGAGCAACCCCTAGTTAAGGTGCCTAAATGAAAATTGTGCAACTTTAAAGGGCCCCCTATGTATTTGGCCTAAATTTTAAGAAAACATTAAGCTATAAGCAGCTTTAGCTTTAATACCTCTTCAAGGGTAGCAAAAGCTGAACAAGCAGCCTCTTGCACTCGTTTATTATCATCTAATACTCTTCGCAGAATACCCATTAGAATTTTGTTGAATTGTTCACGTCCTTCTTGATGATCCGTCACCTGAAAGAAAGTAAATTAAATGGCGGAAAACTGGAACACTACCTAATGACAACAAAATCATTTTGGAACAAGAATGTTTAGTTACCAAAAAGGGTACTGAAAGAAATAACTCAAATAGCTCACTTAAACTTATGATGGTCAGACAAGATGGGTAAGTGGTGCAAGCCAAATTGACCAAGTCAATATTTCTTCTTTCTTTTTTTTCTCTTTTTTTTTTTTTAAGCAATTCATTATTTTGTTTGAGAAGCAATTCACCAAGTCGATATCACAACAAATGGAAATGTACATCACTATTTGATAACTACGGAAAGAAACAAGAATTAAGAAACCAGCTACTTTTAATTTGTAACTAATTTAGGAACTTAATTTAACAATTGATTCAGGACCACCATGTTAGACAAGCATGCAATGACCATATTTGACCAATTCATAGAGGAATCACCACAGTAGTAACATTAAGACCAAGAACCAGTAACTGCACCCCTATTGATGTATCTCAGTGACATAAGCAGCATCTCCTGCTTCCACCAAAAATTGTCGGCACAAGGCCACAACTCTTTCCCATCTTACAGAATGGCATCACTCATCTGCCAAACCTTGATTGCTCAAGGACACCATATCAAATGTACCCCTGCTTGTGGTTAACACTACTATATCCCAAATAGAGAAAATAACCCAGCATCTTAACAAATTTGATCCAGTAAGGGTTGGGATGGGAATGGTACAAATTCTACCAAAGACTAGTATACTCACAATCACGATAAACAGATTGAAGATAAATAGGGCAGTGATCACCAACCTGAACAATATATTTGCTGAAGCGTGATAGAGTCCAACAAGAGATGCTTCGTATTAAAGGAAACTTGTCGTCTAAAAGCGGGATGAGAAACGTAATAATCTGAATTGGGGGGAAAAAAGAAGTTATTTTCTTCCAGAAGAGAAGATATTTCAAATATGTCGACATGCCCCAACATGTCATTTGGTGGCATCCATGGAGTTAAATCACTTCCCACAAATAAACCAGGATTCTCAATCAAAGTCAAATTGGCAAAGAAAGACATAAGGAGGTGGCCGCAAAATGATAAGCGTTCATGATTTTCAAAGAGACTCGTTCAAACATGGCCAATCGATATGAAGGAGCTAGCAAGTGATAGGATTACCTCTGACAAATGAGGAAAGAGTCCAGTTATGCAGCCTTCACCTATGGCACCAAGAGCTAATACTGCTGCTTCCCTTTCCTTCCAAGCTTCATCTCCTGTAGCAGACAATTTAGCCTGTCCCGATACAACAATTTCTAAACATTAGATCCATTAATGACTTGCTACTAAACCAAACAACAAAAGAAACAAGAGTTTTTTTCGTTCAATCAAAAGAATCAAAAGTTAGCACCATTTATATTGTATCTCCTGTTTCCTCTCAACTTTTAACATAGTTTCTTGCAAGACAATACATTCTATTTATTCGCCTTCGTATTGATTCACTGGTTAAGTTATTGCTTATTAGTGAAGAATTCAGCTATTGCATTGGTAGCTATTATAATATGTATGTGTGTAATTAGTCCTAGTCCTATATGTAGTAGGAGTAGATGTATTATATATAAGGCTCATTGTATCACGGTTAATAAGTCAATAATATTTTTTCCCGTGCTTCAATTCCGGCGACCTTTTCAGGGCTGAGTTGCGTTTCCTCCTTTTTCCTTGGTGTTGTGCAATTCTCCGGCAAAGACCCTCCCACGCGCTACCGGCGGCACATCTGTCCCATGGCCGGCGCGAGGCCTGTTCCCGCTAGATTTTGAAAAAAATTCTTTTGGACAGTTTGATCGCCTAGTAATTTCGAGCCTACGCATAATCTTTTCTTACTATTCCGATCACTTTCAATTTTTCCCGGCAGCTACAGTGATTTTTTCCGCAAAAACAGTGTTTCCTTCCTTGTTTCAGCAAGATACAGTTGACTAATTTTATTATTTATTTCAAGACCTCTCTCCAACCCAACTATGTCTTTGGGATTTGATATATTTGGTTCTAAAAACACAGGCTCTCAAAATTCAAGCTTCATGATTACTTCAGAGCCGTTAATGGGAAGTTCAAACAATTTAGCTTGGGCTTCCTCTGTTGAACTGTGGTGCAAGGGTCAAGGTGTTCAAGATCACTAAACCAAAAAGGCTAGTGAGGGAGATGAAAAGGCCAAAGCATAGTGGGAAAAGATTGATGCTCAAGTATGTAGTATCCTATGGCAATCTATTGATTCCAAGTTGATCCCTTTGTTTCGTCCATTCCAGGCATGTCATTTAGTTTGGGAAAAGGCTCGTACTTTATACACCAATATATGACATATCTCGTTTCTACGATTTGATATCACGAATGACAAGCTTGAAGAAACAGGAATTGGATATGTGTACTTATTTGGGACAAGTATAGGCAGTCATGGAAGAATTTGAGAAGTTGATGTCAGTTTCTGCTAGTATTGAAAAGCAACAAGAGCAACAACAGAAGGTGTTTCCAATTCTTACACTCGCTGGACTTCCAAATGATCTTGATTCAGTATGTGACCAGATCTTGGCTAGTTCAACTGTCCCTACAGTTGATGAATTATTCTCTCAATTACTTACCCTTGCTGCAGCATCCAGTCACCCAGTGATCTCATCACAGACACTTGACTCCTCTGTTCTCGCATTCCAGAGAGTGGAAAATCAGGCATCTCAAACTATGGAGAATAGACGAGAAAGAGGTCGTTTTGGAATATCTCGACCCAAGTGTTCTTATTGTAATAAACTTGGACACATTCGTGAAGTGTGTTATTCTTACATGGTCGACAACCCAAAAATGCTTATGTTGCTCAAACCAAGACTACGGGTAACCAGGGATTTTCTTTATCTAAAAGGGAATATAATGAGTTCCTTTGGTATCTAGCAAGTAAGCAGACATCTTCACAAGTAGCCTCAGTTTTTCAGACTAACACTTTTGTTGCTGGTAATTCTTTTGCTTGTTGTTTTCGGTATATACTCTTGGACCGTCGGTCATGGACTCGGGCGCTTCTGATCATATCTATGGTAATAAATGACTTTTATCGAATATTGTGTATTCACACTCTCTTCCCGCCGTTACTTTAGTCAATTGGTTCCAAACTAAAGCAATAGGAATTGGATAAGCTAACCCAATCTTTTGTCACTCTAGATTCCGTTCTTTACGACATTGGCTGCCCTTTTATCGAATATTGTGTATTCACACTCTCTTCCCGCCGTTACTTTAGTCAATTGGTTCCAAACTAAAGCAATAGGAATTGGATAAGCTACCCCAATCTTTTGTCACTCTAGATTCCGTTCTTTACGACACTGGCTGCCCTTTTAATCTTGCATCTGCCAATCGTTTGACTCGTGCCCTCCATTGTGTGGTATATATTTTATTGATGATTTTTTATTATGCAGGATCGCAGTACGGGACAGACGATTGGCATAGGGTGTAAGCCTTTACTACCTTTACTCACTCAATCCCTACACAGCATGTCCAGTTATAGATTCTCCAGACCTAATTCGCAAACGTTTAGGGCATCCAAGTTTATCCAAGCTTCAGAAGAAGGTGCCTAGTTTGTCTACATTAGATTGCTAGTCGTGTCAGCTTGGAAACATACCCGAGCCACCTTTCAGCGTAATGTTGATAGAGTCTATTTTCTTTGTAGTTCAATCTGTTTTTCTAATGAAAGATCGTTCTGAGTTGTTTTCTATATTCTAGAGTTTTTGTGCTGAAAACAAAAATCAATTTGGTGTTTTTATTCGCATTTTTGGCAGTGATAATGCCTTATAATATTTATCCTCTCAATTTCAGTAGTTTATGACTTTTCAAGGAATTATTCATCAGACATCTTGTCCTTATACCCCTCGGCTAAAAATAATTCAAATATCTTAAAATAGAGTTATAAATATATGCCTGAATTATGAAACAATATGTAAAATACTTACATAGTGCTTGTAGGGTGCAGGAAAGGACTACAAGTTCATTAACCCTAGAACATTACCATTTTGAGCTAAGCAAATAAGAAAACAGAAAAACATTTTCTAAAGTTGCTGCCATGTGACCAGGAGGTCACGGGTTCGAGCCGTGGAAACAGCCTCTTGCATAAATGCAGGGTAAGGCTACGTACGATAGATCTTTGTGGTCCGGCCCTTGCCCAGACCCCGCGCATAGCGGGAGCTTAGTGCACTGGGCGGCCCTTTTTTAAAAGCATTTTCTAAGGGGCACTTGTAGGCCTTCTACATTTCCAGAGGAGAATCCAAGATGGAGATAAAATTAAAAAGACCGACATAGAAATTTCTATATATAAGGTATTCCATTTTCTTCAATTGTACCGTAGCTTTTGTTTTGATTTCAGAAATCATTGTATCTGTCTCGAATTTCTCCGTCGATTTTGGTCAAAGTACCCAAAATTGATTGATCAGATCCAGTACGGATCCCACGCCCACACCCACACCCATGTCGTGTCGACACGGGTGCGGCACCAAAAGTGAAGTCCGAGCAACTTAGGTTCTAGTCCCATATGTAGTAGGAGTAGATGTATTATACATAGGGCTCATTCTATCATTGTTAATAGGTCAATAATATTTTTTTCCCATGTATTATTTCTCACAGTAGCAACCACATATCACCATAGTGACCATGATCGATATATATACTCACAGAGATGCATATAAAAGATACTGGTCTTGCAGTTTAACTGTCCGAGTTTTAGTTAGAATTCACAAAAGCTATTAATACAGCAATGAATTAATTAAGAGAAAATTAACGAGTTAAATTTAGCAGCTTTTCCAATTTATTTAGAACTAACACCAAATTCACATTGGATCTGAGGAAAAAGAACTTCCTTTTCACAAAACAAGAAACACGAATATAAATGTTCCCACTGAATTCCTAATCTGGCAACAAATTGCATTACATTTTTTATTAGAAATAGAGAGAAAAGAAAAGAGAGAAGAGAGGCATGAAAGGCAGGAGACAACAGCTCTTGATTTAACATGGATAAACAATCACCTGAACCACAGGCATCAATGTCGGCAGAATGTCATCCCCGAATACATTTGACAGAATATCTAGAGCAGCTGCACTGCACTTACGTAAGTTCCACAAGTTTACAATGTCCTCGTCCTGCAATTAAGACAAGAAGCATCAAATTTTCAAAAGCCACTCAAATAGCGTGCACTAATCAAAAAGATATTGCCCTATGGCAAAAACAAAATAACATACGTCATCTTCACCATCCTCTGAACCATGAAAACGTGAAGAATGAAATCGAGGCTTGAGATCCTGTTCACCATAATTTCCAGCATAATTATTCCAAAGTGAGTTAATTGTTACATATTTTTTCTTAGAAAAACAACAAGAAATGACAACTAAACCTGTTCACGGTCTGGGAGAGATCCATCCTCCTGAGGATAACAAAGTAATTTTGGTTAGGTAAAGCCACTAATACCAAATTTTTCAAACTTAAGGGACATCTAAAGGTGAATCAAACAACAAACCTCTGCCTCCAAAAGCGACTCGTCATCATCAGCATATACCATGTTAGACAGCAAAACCTAAAAGGTTGTATTGAAAACATCACAAACAAGAACACTCCTCATGCAATGGACACATCATCCAATATTGGCATGAAAAAAGATAGACACAGAATGAAGCATACTGGAATCAAACGTGGCAAGAATTCTCTTAAGTTCTCAGGTGGCAACTGAGGAGCATCACAATATGCGGACCTGTCAATGAAATCCATAAAATAAAATTTTATAGACAAAACAAGTCAAATAGTAAAGAGGCATCAATTGTTCACACGAAAGCAAGAGACTATCAATCGTGACCTGAGAAGTTGAAGGCAAACAGAAAAAGGGCAGCCCGGTGCACTACGCTCTCGCTATGAGCGGGGTCCGGGGAAGGACCGGACCACAAGGATCTATTGTACGCAACCTTCCCTTGCATTTCTGCAAGAATCCGTTTCCACGGCTCGAACCCGTGACCTCATGGTCACATGGCAGCAACTTTACCAGTTACACCAAGGCTCCCCTTCAAGGCAAACACAATCATTGAAACCAAAAGATTTCGACCAACGTATATTATTTATCAGCTATCATGCAACTTTAACCAGGAAAAAACAAATACAGACCCCAGGGCCTAGCTCAAGTGGCAAAGGGTGGTGGATTTGTGTCTTAGGTCACAAGTTCAAGCCCCCACACCATGCAAAGCAAAGCCTGGTATTTAAGTGGAGAAGGGTAGAGGGGCGGGCCCATTATCCACCAAGTTTCGAAGACTGCGGTTGGTCCAAAGGATCGGCCCCAGACGGATTTCTCGGTCATCCAAAAAAAGAAATACATACAACGGATTGAAACTATGGATTATCTATTTAAATTTTCATCCATGCTCCACTCTAGCTGGCAATACAAGCTTACATCTGGTCTAATAGATAGACGAAATTGTACCATGATAGCATATACATGGTACACATAAAGCAACAAAAGGAGATCTCTAGTTTCAACTCTTTTTTACACAGCCACATTTTGATTCGATTCAATAGAGGAATAACAATAAAACTACACCTTAATCCCAGACTAAGTTGGGGTAGCTATATGAATTCTCAATATTCATTTTGCTCCATTTGGAACTATTTTATTCCAATGCCCAATAATTTGTCTTTTAAGACAAAGTAGAGATTCTCGAACGCTAGAGGTTCACTACATTTTTTCCTTTTTGTTTTTTTTTCTATTAAGTAGAGGTTCACTACATTTTTACTGACATACAAATCTCTAAGCAAATGAAAAGCTTTCAGGCAAGCACCTAACCTAATGTAAGTCTATCAACATGACTAAACTTTAATCTCAACTAGTCTGTATCACATATATGGATCTTTTGCTTTAGCTATGTTCTATTTTTCGCTTGTCCACATGGATTCGAAGAGATTGCAGATCTTTTGGATGACTTCCCTCCACCTAAATTTGGTCTACCTCATCCCAGTTAACACCTTCGATCATCTACCAATCACTGCATATGGAGGTAGGGGTGCTCGTCGGTCGGTATGGTACGGTATTTAGACATTTCGGTTCGGTATTCGGTTTCTTAAAATCCTATACCAATACCGTACCTAATTAAGTTCGGTATGGTTCGGTTTTTCTCCTTTCGGTTTCGGTTTATTCGGTTCGGTAACTTCGATTTATTCGGTTTGAATACTAACTAGTGCATAGAGCCATACACTCTAATGTTCTTAATTAAAGTACTCAAAAATACAAAACTGAAAATGTTTGTTGACAAAAATTTTGTCCAAAACTAGCAAATATCAACCCAAATAGAGAAAATTTTACATAAAAGAATATTTGATCATTAGAAGTGTCTTGTTACTTGTTTAGAGTTAATTGATGAACTTTGAGAATAAAGGAAAGTAAAATTTTAGATATTTTATATTTGTTATAATTGATAATATATGTTTTGTGTAATATAATATATATTTCGGGTACGGTACCGATATTTCGGTATTTTATCTTAAAATACCAAATACCATACATAATACCATTTTTATTTAAAACTTAAACCAAAATACCGTATACCAAATACCAAAATTGCGGTTTCGGTATGGTAATTCGGTATTTACCAAATTATGCCCAGCCCTATATGGAGGTCTATGAAAAATATATTAAACCATCACAAAAGCAGCCTTCTCCCATTTTATTCTTGATGAGTGCTACTAATATTTTAATAGATGAGAACAATTCTAATATTATCTAGTCTTAATGGGACCATACATCCATCTTTTTTTGGAATAAGATAAGAAACTTCATTAATGAAGTACCGAGGAGGTACTGCAAAAAATTATTGGGACATGATATTAGCCTATATTATGCCATGTAGATGCTATTTATGCTCTAAGTTAACGATACTTTATTGATGTTTTAAGTGCTAAATGATAACAAAATGCTCTAATTGAGGTTTTTATGCTTTGCAGGAGCTACTCCGAGTTAGGAGGAGGATATAGAATGTTTTGGGGTCAAATATGTAGATACAAGGCCAATCGAGAAGAGCCCGGATGAAAATGAGCAAGAAAAGGCGAAGAAAAAATGGGCAACAATCCACCGCGACCGCGGTAAGGCCGCGGCTGGAACGCGGTGGAAAAAGGCGCAAAACAGAATTGTCTAAAACGACCGCGGTGGTCAATCTGGAGAATGCCAAGAAAGTCCAGGGGCCAAAGTGTAAAGCATGGGAAACTTATCCTAACCCTATATAAACTCAACAAACTCGCCCAAGTTAAGGTTAAGCTTGTATTTAGACCTAAGGAGGCTAAGGAGACCGGGGATTCGACCTAAAGAGGCAAGAACACACCAGTGTATTGGTCAAAATCTGACCACTGCGGTCGGCCTAACCGAGATCCCGTCCAAGCAACGAGACAGTGGAAGACGACATGGTTTGCTCCAAACTTCGTACTCACAATACCCGCCACGACAAAGAATGATACCCAGGGAACGACGAAAGCGGACGTGGTGTGAAAATGTATTGACCCAAGAACATAGCGAGGATTCCATAACTATATATAGGGAGGGAATCTTCCATTGAGGGGTTTTTTTTCTCTCTCTTCCCTCTCCTCTGTAATTTTCTTAGCAAAGAGGAAAACAAAGCAATCTTTCATGAAGGATGTAAAACAATTATCTCCATCGATTAACGAAAGGAGAAATGAAAAACATCAATAAGATTGATCGCCCCTATTTCATCTTATGCATTATTTTTCGATTTGTTTATGGATTTGGAGGTTATTATGTTTGACTAAGATTTACCTCTTCATCCTCTCTAATTGATTTAATCAAAAAGGTTTCGATAAATTTTGGTCAAATAACTAGGAGCAAGGCGGAGAATTCTTCTACGAGTTTTTCACTTCCTTCTTCCTATTTTCATTATTGGTTATGAATTCTAGTATTGTAGTTATGCATACTATTATGAATAGCTAATTTGTTATCTAGGGTTTTGATGGAACCTATTGGAGGATGGTTTTCCTGTTACGTTAATATAGATTTGCTGTAGTATTTTCTCTATTTGTTCAGCTACGTTATTATTGTGGTTGGTTGAAGAGCTCTCAATTGAGTGTGCCTATTCAGTGTTATCAAAGGTGAAAAGTGCAAAAAAGCTCTAAGGTCCATTGGGGCTTTAAGCGCAAAGCGCAAATAAAGCGTGGGTTTAATGAAAAAAGGCGCAACCGGAGAAAAAGTAAAAATATATAGACGTAGTCCAAGACTAATAATTATAAGCATGAATAACAAATATAAAGACAAAAAAATTGAAAAAGAATTATGATAAAATGAAATATCAATTGTTTAGTGTCGCCTTTTCAGGATTACACTCATTGGCATGGAAAAGTATGCCTTAGTGCCTTGATGTGATACTAAAGCGCCCCCAAAGCGAGGCAAAGCGCTCAACATATTTTGAGCCTTGCTTCAGGGCTTAAGCGCGCTTTAAGCGCGGCTTAGACAACATTGTGCCTATTTAGTGTGTATTACTCGGGAGAGAGTGCATATTTAGGTAGTTGTTGAACATCACTCCTAACGTATATGAGGGATCAATACGGAGGGTTTAAAGGTGGGATTAGGGATAACGAAACCTTTGGTGCGATCCGAGGGAGCCGTATTTAATGCATGATAGCGTAATTCGGGAGAATATATCTAGTAAATTGTGGTAATTACTCGGGAAAGAGTTACGACAGTCAGAGCGCTCACGATCGGTAGAGAATACTTAGGCGAATTTATAGAAAACATAGCGGGAAGGATTCCGACAATAGGGGAAATCATAACTCTAGACCTCCTTAATCTTGTCTCTAACCCTTAGTATCTTTAGTTGATAATTTACTATTTTAATTTGTTAGTTAATTAGTTAAACACAAGAATCTTAATATCTATAAGTTAGGAATTATTCAAGCTTGTCTTCTTAGCAATATTGAACAGCTGTAGCTAAGCCTTAGTTCTCTGTGGGATTCGACTCCGGACTTGTAAACCGGATTATATTTGCAACGACCGCTTAGTCCTTTTTATAAGGCATAGTTGGGCGTGATCACCGCACATCCATCTTAACATCCAAAATTTGGTAACAATTATTCTGGATATGTTGGACTTCAAGATCAGCATTCACTACCATATAACACTGGTGGTCTCACAACTGTTCTAGAAAGCTTACTTTTCACTTAAGTAAATAACTTTCTACGGCTGTAGCTCCAATAAATTCCCTTCATTCGACCATCCGATTTCAATATAGGTGTTTCATCTATCATACTGCTGCCCTATAACAGAGCCTATATGTTAATTGTCTGCATTTTTTCTTCCTGCATAAATTCTATAACCTAATAACGTGCAAGATATCAAAAGATCCAATTCTCTTTCTACCAGGAAATCTATCCAATTCCCATGTTCCTTCCCTTGCTCATCTAAGGGGAAGCATATTCTTGGCTACTTATAGTCCTTAATGTTTGTCTTAACAGCTTTTTCTTTCTAATTTTTTGTTCTTCTATTAACGCTCTTCCTGTTTCCCATGCCATATAATTGGGATATTTTCCCTCTCTTTTATCCTGAAACAGTTCGAATTTTTCCAACATGGATTTCTTGTTTGGATAAGTCCATATGCACTATCTCATATTAGCCTGGGATGACACAAACCACCACAAAATCATACATCCCATCTATTGTTATCCTACTGACTGTTAATCTAATAAAATCATCCAGTCCAACTTCTTCCATTTATCCCCGTGCAAGCTAAATGACCTCATAAAATAGGGCAGACGTAATAGGTGATATCATTTCAACAATTTAAACATGCAGAAGTGTAAAACAACAACCAAAAACCCAGTGTGATCCTACAAGGTGGGGTCTGGGGCGGGTAGTGTGTACGCAGATCTTACCCCTAACGGGAGAGAGGTTGTTTAGGTGTGATGTGACAAAATCTGTTATTGGATGCGTTCAGGCAGATGGACAACCAGTTATCAGATAACTGAGCAGACGTTGTTTTTGTTGTTTAGGCTACCAAAACATGCTTGTGTTAAATCTCACCACAAAGACAACATGTAAAGTCAAAGGTACCAAATCATGAATATTAGTTTTCGTCTCTCTCTCTCTATCTATCTATCTATCTATATATATATATATATATATATATATATATATATATATATATATATATATATATATATATATATATATATATATATATATAGCATAACATGGACTATTTTTATTTTAATATTTGCCTGCTGAAAATTAAAAACTCTTATGAAGTGGAGTAGTTTGTAATTTCAAATTTGAAGATCCAAGATTATCTCTTCTCTTGAAAGGCAAATGTTAATGTATAATGTATATTTACCTATTAGCTTTATTGAATATTTTTGTTTGGACAATTAATCGTATTTTCAAACAAACACTAAAAAATTGCGTTTAGCAAATAATCATATGAAGACATGTTATACATCAAATCATAAATATAAAATTGAGCTAAACACTTTATAACAAAATATTTACAATTTTGGATGAGCTAATATTAAGATTTTGAATCAACAAAAAATTATTTCCTTATAACGAAGCAGGTGACCTTGGGTCTATTATTCAGAGGGATGGGGAGATTGATGAAGATGTCACACATCGTATTGGGGCGGGATGGATGAAAAGGAGACTGGCTTCCGGTATTTTGTGTGACAAGAAAGTGCCACCGAAACTTAAGGGTAAGTTCTACAGAGAGGTGGTCAGACCAACGATGTTGTATGGGGCTGAGTGCTGGCCAGTCAAGATTGCTCATGTCTAGAAGATGAAGGTAGCAGAGGTGAGGATGTTGAGATGGACGTGTGGGCACACCAGATTAGATAGGATTAGAAATGAGGTTATTCGCGACAAGGTGGGTGTGGCCCCTATTAGGGACAAGACAGTAAGGTGATCAATAATGAAAGAAAATAACGGTTAATCATAAAAACCTACTACCAACAGAAAGCGAGACTGCGTGCGAATACTACTGTTATGAACACTCTAGACTACCTACTCTACTACCCTAATCCTCGACCTCAATATTTTCCCATCAAGGGTCATGTCCTCGGTCAGCTGAAGCTGCGCCATGTCTTGCCCAATCACCTCTCCCCTCCTCTTCTTTGACCTAACTCTAGCTCTTCGTTGGCCCTCCAATATCAACCTCTCACACCTCCTCACCGGGGCGTCTGTGCTCCTCCTCCTCACATGATTCATTAATGTGGTGCTTATGCTTTCCTGAGCTGAGCCGAGGGTCTATTGGAAACAGCCTCTCTATCCTCACAAGGTAGGGGTAAGGTATGCATACACACTACCCTCCCCAAACCCCACAGTGTGGGATAAAACTGGGTATGTTGTTGTTATTATTGTAGTATCACGAAACAGGTGAAGCAACTAAAAATTTGATTACCAAGTCTTTTCTTATTTGAAATATGTAGGAACGCCTATATTTTAAACTTTAAAATCAATTAAGATTTTAGCTTATATTGGTCATTTCTTTATTTCAAATATGTAAAATAAATATGATGTCTTCATAAACCAAAGCAAATAAAATCCTATTTGCCAAAAAATCATTAGAACTGTATGGATGCAGGTAACATTCTCTTAATTGCCTTCCCACACAAGTAACAACTGAAGCATATAATTCTCTAAATCAGTTATGCGACAAAGTAACCAGTAAATATGACTTTTTGATTTCATGACAAAGCAAATAATTGTACTAAAGAGGCAAACGAGATTGTTTTCCATTTAACTAAAAAAGATCAACAATCATTATGTTTAGAAATTTATACTTTTTTATTTAACTTTTATTCTAGGGAAAAGGTCCAAAATTGCCCCTCTACTATGGTGTATTGTTTACTTCTGCCACCCGTTATACTTTTCGTCCAAATCTATCCCTATCGTCAACAAAGTTTGCATAATTGCCCCTAACCCTAACGGATCTACACTGTGGCAGCTGACCCTTTCAATTTTCTCCATGTCAGCTGCCAAGTCAGCAGGTCCCCACCAAATAAAATACCAAGGTGGAGTCCATATCACCACTTTTAATAATATCTTAGTTATTGCATTTATTGAAGTGCCACGTAAGAGTCCATGTCACTATTTAAAAATATATTTTATTTATTACACTTATTTACTTAATCAGCAAATTAAAAAAATCCCCAAAAAGGTTGCTTCTTCTTCTTGCTCAATGCTTCTTCATCTTTGCTTCAAATATTTCGATCCAAACAAAATTTATAACCAAACAGACTCAGATCGTCCACAACTTCTCCACATGAATATTCCCAACAAACTCCAAAACAGTTGGCTCAAACTTCAGCAAATCAGAATACCCATCTTATGTTTTTGAGCTCTCTTACAGCTCCTTCAATGGTGATTTTCGTTTTTTTTTTTCAAATTTTTGAACACCAGTGTTATTCTTTCCTTTTTAAGATCCAAATTTTGTTTTCTCCACTAGATTTCAGTATAAAAGAAGCAAGAAATTTCAGGATCTTGAGTCTTTTTCCAGCTTTGAATTTCGACGACCAAAAAAATATAGTTCAAGTATTTTTTTACTCAAATCCACGAAATCAGTGTTTGATTCTCGTCTTTAAACTCAAAACGAAAAAAACCAGTCGATCTCCTCCATAAATAATCAACTAATCTTAGTGGAATTCGAACTTTTAGACACCCAAAGAATATACCATAGTGGGTTTCAAAAGCCAATATTGGAGAACACCATTGTTTGACATATTGAAGGTCTTCAATTATGATTTTTGATGAACCCTAATTTTCAACAATGATGATTTGTTAATGGGAGAAGAAGACTAGGTTTCATTTTAGTGGAGGTATAATCTCTGCAATGGAAAAGAAAGGGAAAGAATGGAAAAAAAAACGAAAAAGTGTTGGGGAAGGATTTCATTTTTAGGGGCTGGGGTAAGGAAATGGGAACTTTTTTTGGTCAATTATTCAAATGCAGAATATTAGAGGGGTTGGGTGGGACCTGCTGACTTGGCAGCTGATATGGAGAAAATTGAAGGGGTCAGCTGCCACAGTGTAGATCCGTTAGGGTTAGGGGCAATTATGCAAACTTTGTTAACGGTAGGGATAGATTTGGACGAAAAGTATAACGGGTGGCAGAAGTAAACAATATACCATAGTAGAGGGGTAATTTTGGACCTTCTCCCTTTATTCTATAACTCAACCATATTTATGTATAATATTTATGTAATTTTTAGAACTTATTATATTCATTAATATTGCACTGGATTTTTTGTTGTTGTTGTAGAATATTCATTAACATGGTACTCCATCTTAATGAGTACAAAATTGAGTTATTACAAAAGAAAAATTAAAGGAAAAGGTATAAGTTTTTGATATTAATGATTGTTGATGCTATCTAATCTAATTACTAGATCATCTCAAGCAAATTAATGATTTCCTCCTTCCACAGAATTAAGATGCACTGAGCGACATCAATATCTATACAAGAAGCAGAGGAAGTAGTACATTACCAGAACTCACAGGCTTCAAGTGCCACCTCATCATCGGGATCCTTGTTGACTTGCAAAATATATTCTATGACATTTCTCAAGTGAGGCTGCATGAAAAAACCAGAACATCAAGAACAGGCAAAAGGAGGAATATATCTTTCCATATTCTGTACAGACAAGTCGACTTAAGTTAACAGACTGGATTCATTTTTCAATAAAGCAGCGAATGGCATGATCTACGTGATAAAACAGAATAATAAAATTGAACCAGCAGATCTGACGTCTAGTAAGGGATTGAACTTCCAACAGGGCATATATAACAATTGAATCTTGTAACCATCCGCTCGAAAATCCGACAACCAGAAATTAAACCAAAATAATTAAAATATTAATCCCAATACACTTACAGTTGAATGTTAATTTCTTCAAACTATTTTCTGCCTATTTAGAGCATTTTTTGGTCCCTCGGAACCATTCCCCATATACAAAACAAAAGCAAATATGACCAATAAGAGGCCTCAAACCAAATTTTGAAAGGGGAAAAATGTTGACCTCCAAAAATGCAGGACGAACTTCAACCAGTTGAACAAATGCCATACAAACCTGTTTAAAAAACAAGAAAACTAAGTACAAGGCAGAAGTTTTCACTTACTCAAACTGTAACTCATTATCGCATAAGCGGAGTTCCACAAAGTGGATACATAAGAACGTTATGAAATACAAGTTTTCTGTAGGTAAGGAGAGGGCACGCATAAAAATTATCAGAGTTCACAGCAATTCCTTACCAACTTCCGCACATCTGGAGCAGGGTCATTGGCAAGAAGAAACAACCCTTGAAGATATTTATCCATAGATAAAAGTAAAACCTACAACAACATGGAAGTGAAAATGGCACAAAAGGAACAGGATAAAGGGCAACAGCTGGAGAGGTCAACAAAGTGGTACTTACTGTAGGCATCAGCATAATAAATTGATTCACAGAACTCAATGAAAGCTTTCTGAGAGAAGCATGAGGTGACTGGAAAAGCTGTTTGCAGACAGATCTCGTCAGAGAAGATACTAAGAGTGCAGCATTAAATAAAACAAATAAACATTAGAAAGAAAGTGGACAAAAGGAAGGGGGGAAACTATCTCACCTGGAGAAGCCTTGGAAGGAGAATAGTTATTGGTCGTTCAGATAATCCAGGTATATCCGAATCAAGAAGACTTGGCACATCCTCGCATATCTGCATTTAACAAGATCTTTAGCATGCCAATTTTCTGTTATTTTCACGAACGGAAGGTCTGAATCATGTACTACTACAACAGTTTCTACCAATAGTAGTTCCAGTTCACATTATATTTGAATGACAATCCACAAGAAAGACAAAAATGATTGTCCTTGCAATAACCATCGGGTGGAGAATATAGCAATCATGGGATCTTAATTTACTAACCACATTACAGAGAAAGTAGTTCGCTTCTCCTATAATCATCCAGCTGTTTAGATATCAGAACCATGAATTAAACGGTACCCTATGGGACAACGATACGCCCCACATACTATGCTGATGTAGTAAGCACTAGAAGCTCATACCTTGGATAAAGCATCCATGCCACCCTCCATGTGATTACTGTCGTTACTGTCCAAGCCACTGACAAGAGCATGCAGCAACTCCGGCCATCCAGCAAATCCCTCTATTTGTACAAGAACACTTATAATGGTTCCAGCTGTAGACCTTATGTGCCTATCTGTCGCCCCTAGAGAAGGTAACAACTCTGATTTTATGTATTGCTGGTTGGCGAGAGGCATGTTTTTGAATGCAGCTCTCAGGTTATTTTTTAAAAGCAACCCAGCTGCTTGCCGAATGTCGACTGACTTCCCCTGTTGCAAGGACCAACCAGATTGTTCAGTGAACACTGCTTGAAGATAGCAGCTTTTAAAAATAAAATAAAAAGTCATACCAAACTCGGACCAAAATTTGGACCACTTCTGTTCTAAGGAAATCCTAGCCACTTATAATTCGTCCAATTTTATATATACATTTCTTCCATTGAGTAAAATCATGTATTAATGGAAACTAAAAACTAAAGCAAAAACTAAGATAATGAATCAGCTACATAAATCCTACATAATTAATCCACTCTATTCGAGGCACATTTCAATCAACTACTAAACAAATTAAGTCAATTACGAGTTCTCTAAAACTAGAAGTTGCATAATCTGCAAAATAAAATGAAATTGTCAGCAACTAATAGGGAGAGTGAAAAAGAGTGATGAAGAATGACCTCAGCACGGGCGAAGATAAAAGTGAGATAGTTATTGAAATCAGGGAAGTGAGAGTAGTGCTGAAGTTGTTGCCAAATCTGAGACTTATCAGAAGTAGCAGGTGACATTTGTTGCTCCAATAATCCACAGATCTCTTTGAACCCTTCCTCCTGCGGCTGCCATGTTGAACTCGCCGTCGCCGCCATAGAAGTTTCTAGAACAAGAACAAAGAAGATTGGAGAATACTTGGAATTTCGGACAAGTTGTGAACGGGAGACAAAAGGAGGGGCCGATGACGACGAATGTGTGTGTTTAATGTTTAAAAGAAGAAGAAGAAGAAGAAGGGGGGTTTGGAGCGAATATGGATCTGGTGTGTACGGATGCAGTGTAAGTGGTGTGTGGACCCAGCACCAAATGAATCAATCATTGGCTATTCAGACATTTAGCGGTGGATGGTGGATACTACTGTACTCTGGAGGTGCCACTTTTGCTTTGTTCGACCAGTCCCATTTCTCCCTTTTTCCTCGCGTTTCGACCCTTTTTTGAAAAATACTTCTAAATATAGAATAGGAAAAATTAAATTATAATTTATACTTATGTGACATGATTAGGAAAGCTATTTTTTGAAAGTAGATGATCTTTCAAGTACAAAACTAAAACTTTCAAAATGTGAAAATAAATAATATGCTCGTCATGTGCACTTTAATTATCCTTCTCATATACATACTAACTCTCACCAACATAATATTATGCATTCTAAAATTTGATATAAAGTATTTTTTATCTCAACTATAATTTGAACCCTAATATTAAGATTGCACCCACTTTGTTGATATTAGGCCATACTCTATGATACAACACATGCTTTTAACACCGCTGATTTTATAATTCCAAGAAGTTAGCATTGTAATTCAAAAAGTTTCTAACTTTATCTTTTAGCAAAATATAATGTTTATGGAAAGCTACGAGCTTGGTGGAAGTATGCAGGGTTGGCAGAAACAGGCTGGGAGAAAGCTGAACCTATACTAACTTTAATTTCCCTTGACCCATGATTCTCCACTTTAATTTCCCCACAAAGTGATTCTCTCCTTTTTAATCAGGTACAGTCGACTAGTCGAGGGGTTGGGGTCTGGGTTTGGACACCACTGAAGTGATTTTATTATGTAATTAAAGATTAGAGAAGTTTATCCTATCTCACTTTAATTTTCTTCAGCTATTAAAGGTTTTACCCAGATGGAAGTTTAAGGGAAAAGTCTGTCAGTTTGCAGGAAATTGTAATGTTAACAACTGATACCACAAACAAGTGTCCAGTGCAAAGCGCTTTCCCATGCAAGATTTAAAATGCACCAGTAAGCCAATTATTTGATTCGCTTATTTGGCCAAACTTCTAAAATCCGCTAATTTTGCAGAGGTTTTTTTTTTTTTTTTTTTTCAAAAATGCTTTTCGAAAAAGTACTTTTGGAGAAAATATATCAACAAACAAGTTGTGAAATATCCTAAATCTCATAGTTTCCAGTTTTCCAGAGAAACCTTACAAGGAAGCAGCATTATTCACCAATAATCCAAAAGAATCAGCTTACACGCCATAGAGTAATTTAAAAAAAAAAAAAACAGAAACTATATGACAAGGCTTTGTAATTCCTACAAGCGCCTACTATTACTGAAATTTAGTAAATAAACCAAACCTTGCAATACTTTTGGCTAAAACAACACACTAGATTACACGGTTTAATTGGTTCTCAAAAGAATATCAATGTCTTTCAAAATGCTGAAGAGCCTTGGTTTGGAACTCATTGGAGAGGGCTTTTATTATTGAGATGAAAGGAGATACACAACAGACCGCACAAAAAATAGTGTATTGTCAAAGCTCGTACCAAGGCAATTACACAGACGAAAGTACAAAGCTCGTCCTTCCCATTGGCATCCCTTTTTATCAATTAGATGCATCGCGGCTGTAATACTGATCTAGGGTCTTTGCTGGGATACGATGAAGTAGCTCACGAGGGAAGATGCGAAGGAGTGTCCATGCTAAATCAAGTGACTGGAATATGTTGCGTGTGTCATAGGCTCCTTGAGCGACAAATTTCCGCTCAAATTTGTCAAGAAACTCCAAATACAGCTGTTTCATTTATAGGAAGACTATTAGTAATCTTGACTTGATGATAACCCCCGCCAAAACACAGGTAAACTAATTCAAATATTTTTCTCAGTCAAATTACCAAGTCCTCAGAAGAAAGTGCTTCTTCTCCGACAACAGCTTTCATTGCCTGGACGTCCTTTCCAATGGCATAATTTGCATACAGCTGAATTTTTTTAGAAGTTAATGCAAAAAGAAAAAGGAGAAAGAACACACACATTAAGCCATCAATTGCAAACAAAGTAAAAATGTATCAAGTCTGCCTGAAGAAATGAAAATGAAAGGGAACAGCAAAAAACATGCTTTCCGAAAGTTGATCTTACCTGGTTGGATACATCAGAATGATCCCTCCTAGTCATACCCTCACCAATGGCACTCTGAAAAAGTTTTAAGGGTTAGTCGTCCTAATATCAATTAGTCAAAAGCATCTAGATGGACTGAAAACAAAAGGATCCGAATGCTCACCTTCATCAACCGAGACAGGGATGGAAGTACATTGATTGGTGGGTATATCTGTTACAGTTCAGACAATGAAAAAAAAATGTTTTAGACATTTTTCTTCAAAAGCCCAATGCCTTTAAAGGAGTAAACACATTCAACCCATCCACAGTCATAAAAGCTTCAACAGTAGCTAATCACAAAAAGGCAACCTTCTGTTGCTGTGACACAGCCGAATTCAAGAAATACTCGACTCAGCAAGCAACAGAATGCTTACAGTGACTCAGGAGTCAAGACATCATAGATATTCCATGTGTGGAATACATGTTAAATGAAATTGTCCACAATTGAATTGTAAATGTGACACAATTCCAAATATGCAAATAGAAATATTACAAACCAATGGAGTGTTTCGTGGATGTGTTTTTGACTAGTAATACTATAAAGTGGAACTTCCTTAATTTTCCAAGAATCCAAATATAGTTGAATGTGTTTGGTTTTACTTTTGCAACATTCTTTTCAATTGGCAGATGATATGTTAAAACAGGATTCCTATGCTATATGTCATTCTATTAAACACATTTCCAGGCAGTATGTGCAAAACACATATAAAACATATTTTGTTCAGATATAAAATGCAAGAATGAAACTGTTGGGTAAGTCCAAATATCTGATGAAGTTTATGGCACTAAGGCCTTCATGGAATGGATAAGCAAAATCTGGTAAGTGGTAACTGTAGGGCTTCATCTAAGATAAAAAAAAACTTGTCACTATAGGGCCTTAGCATAATCATACAAGTATCATAAATCTTTTTATTATTATCATTTTTCCCAGAAGAAAAAATCATAATTGCTTTAGATCCTACTGGTCATTTAGTGAAATTCATCCCCAAGTCCAACCGGAAAGTAACCTAAGTTTCAAGATATGGTGCCATGCAATTCATAAAGGTGTAAGGTGATGCATAAATGCATAATAGAAATATTATTTCTTATTAGTGCACAACTTATCACTAACATAATACCATAAAACAACCTAGACGAAAAAAGGAATTATGCAAAAGCTTATTTGAATAATATTCAGAAAGTTCATAGCAGAAAAAGCAGAAACAGTGTTCGCCTTCCAAGGTAACTGTAAGCTAACCTAGGCATGGAAGTCAGCCTGTTAAGTTGATTCAGGAAATGGATTTAAAATAGAAAAACCGAAAAGCTATCTTTCCTTCAATCTATTTTCAGCGTATGCGGCATGATTTATGAAGTACGCAAACAACTTGAAATTATGATAAATGAGAAAGAATATCATGCAGTGACTCAACATCAAAAGAAAAAGGAATAACTCTTAGAATCACCAGAAAATGTTTGGAGGGTCTTTCTATAAGTTAGCATAGAATGAGGAGACCGAAAAAAGACATGACAATGGAATTTCCCTCCCAAATGCGCACGCACAAAAAGGACAAGCGAATTTTGATGATGCTTTCTCTTCCTACTTGATTATCCAGTTTATCAAATAGTCATTTCAGTTTATACGCCACCTGATTGAGATGATCTGGACTTAAAATCTGATTAGCATGAAATACTTCCCCATTGCCAGCAAGAGAAACGGATCGAGAACGCAAAGAATTTACAGTACCCCTTCTTCTTTTAGTTAAAAGAACCTAAAGTACCACTGCTTCAATTTGATTGGTTGCTCATTCATTACTTAGATCTCTTATAACATGAAGTATTATGCCCCTTTGCTGGTGTGAATATGTACTCAGTCCGAGAGTTCCATAATATACCTGCCGGTTATGGAGTTGTCGGTCAATATATATTTGTCCTTCAGTGATATATCCAGTAAGATCTGGAGTTGGGTGTGTAATATCTGTCCATACAACATAAGATAGAAATTGATCAATAAGAAGAAAAATCAAGCAGAAGCAGAAATAATATCCAAAATATATGGCTAGCCGTTTGTTACCATCATTAGGCATGGTCAGAATTGGAATCTGTGTGATAGATCCCGTCCGTCCCTCGATACGTCCAGCTCGTTCATAAATGGTTGCAAGGTCAGTATACATATAACCGGGATATCCACGCCTTCCAGGCACTTCTTCTCGGGCAGCAGATACCTGTAATAGGATATGTAGTTATATGGTGCCAGTAGTCTTAAAGAAAGCTTAGAATACTTGCAACATCACTTAACCCATGGGTATTGATCTTAAGATTTAATGATGATCAAATTAGACCAAATCATAAGAATACAAAATAAAAAAGATGCAGATGCACTTATTGAAGAATACCTCACGAAGAGCATCAGCATATGAACTCATATCAGTTAGAATCACAAGAACATGCTTGCCACATTCATATGCTAAATATTCGGCAGTTGTAAGGGCAATCCTGGGAGTAATAATACGTTCAATTGTGGGATCGTTGGCCTGCAAGAAGTATGGCATAATAGATCAGATTGAGCTTCAGGTTAAAGAAGTGCAATCATTTTATTAACTGAAGGGGTGTAAATATAATTTATTGATCCATGTTAAAATTGCAAGAATTACCAGGTTTAAGAAAAGTGTCACTCTCTCCATGGATCCATTTTCCTCAAAATCACGTTTGAAAAATTGAGCTGTTTCCATGTTGACTCCCATAGCTGCAAAAACTATGGCAAAGTTGTCGTCTTCACCACCCTGTAGCATCAAGTACAAAAGTAAGATTTATATCAATATAAATACAATTGAATCACCACGAATAAACGAAAATGGATGATGAAATGTGCCTACCAGCTATTTGCTGGTGGCCTAAAAGAAGGAATAGACAATGAACCAACCCTCTGTACCTAATCCGCAAAAGGGTGAACTAAAGTCGGTTAGGACAAAAAAAGGAGGCTGTTTCAAGGATTATATGTTAATGAACTTCCTCAGAAGACCAAAAGAAAAAAGAAAAAATAAATGCAGAAATCTATTTTGTTTATGTCTGTCTTCAATGCAGTAAATATAAGGCTACCATGTCAAATGGCAGTAGTAAGATTATTAAGATACTAGTCAAATCTCAAAACATGCTTTGATATCTTAGAGAGGCAGCCAAATGCTTAAGACCTTTTTAAGCAATGCAACAGACTTCCATATCAGCATTTTAGGCATTTGAAATATAATCATCATGCAATACTACGTACCTCAAGAAGATTTTCAGATTTCTCCAACCTCTTCACCAAACCAGCCTGACGACAGATCTGGGCTGCAATTTCATTATGGGGAAGACCGGCAGCAGAGAAAAGAGGGATTTTTTGTCCTCTAGCAATTGAATTCATGACATCAATTGTTGAAATTCCTGTTTGAATCATCTCTTCAGGATAGGTTCTCTCACTAGGGTTGATAGAACTCCCTAAGATTGGCATTAGCATAATATTAGTGGAGAATCACAAGAACATCCGAATTAGGTCATATTAGAGCTCAGCACTTGCCAGAAATATCTCTGTAAGCCTCGGGTAAAATTGGAGGACCATTGTCAATGGGCTTCCCTGAACCATTGAAGATACGTCCAAGCATATCTAGTGAGACCGGTGTTTTAAGCACCTGCAAACATATTACCAAGAGCGCTCTTAGACAACAGTACAAATGTTAAAACAAATGAAGCATAAAACAGCACATCATCTACCAGAAACATGACTAATAAACTAAAAGTTTTTATTCATATAGAAGCCATCTCTGAGACTTTTTCTTTACATGCAAATAGAGAATGGTTACATGCTTAAATTCTCAAGTTTATTGATAAACTTCATATGAGCATTTCACGTGCTACATAACAAGAGTTAGGTTTTTTTTTAAAAAGATAAAAGGCAAAATGCAAGAAAAGATTGAAGGCTAAAGTAAGGGAGCAAACATGTATTTCCAGACCATGGTTTATCTATGGATTACGAAACCAATTCATGGAACTTAGGTACCAGTGATATACGTTTTTGGGTTCTATGCAATGAAGTTAGAGCAAATATGAGCTACACTATACCTCCCCGGTAAACTGCACAGTTGTGTATTTGTTGTCAATTCCAGATGTTCCTTCAAAAACCTGGTTAGAAAAAGGGAAAATAACCATCCCATAAGCAGATTGAATTACGGAAAAATTGGTGAATATTAAAAGTTAAAGTAGATGATACATATTTGAAAATTCCAAACAATTATATCAAGCAAAGAGTGATGCCAAAAGATAACCTACCTGAACAACAGCTTTTTCCCCATCAACTTCCAGAACTTGTCCACGTCTTGTTGTTCCATCTCCCAAACGAATGTTAACAATCTCCTGGTACTTGGGTCCCTGACAAGAGATTATATACACACACATTATTCTAAAGCATTAACAGAAACATGCAACAATAAACAACATCAAATTTAAGAAATAATAAAAATGTATAGCAAAGTGTACAAGGATTACCTTAACTTTGTCGAGAATAACAAGTGGTCCAGCAACACCTGAGACAGTTCTATATTCTGCAATTGTACATAGTATTGGAAGTCAGCAGTTTTTATCTTAGACAAATGACAAGTTGAATAAGTTTTTTCTTTCTTTTTTTTGATAAGAATGACAAGTTTAGTAAATTTTGATTTTAGATTGAGTAGAAACTACCAAAAAACCAGAAAAGATGTGGACTTATATGTGATGATCCACAAGATTGCCATGTTACTGAAAATGGATATGACAATGGATATATTGAATCCTGAAACCTCAAAAAGTAGGAATATCCTCCTTGTAGTGTATAGACAGAAGGTACAGCAAAATTTTGATATATTTATTTCAGTCTTCAGTTGCTGGGCGGATAAAACCAAACAACATATTCTCAAGAGTCCTAGAGTTATTAAGTATACCCATCAAATCCTAATACCTACTGAAACTATAAGGGAAAAAAGGTCTACTGCCATCAGCGTTTCAACTGCTGATACGTGTTCATGCCCAATCATCGGCAGAAGGCATCACACGGGCTTTGAAAACAGTTCTCTGCCACCTGGGGAACACTCTAATTCTTAAATCTACAAACTAACTAGGACCACAAGTGAGACATTCATCTCGTTAGTCCTAGTTCAATATAGCATGTGTAACTCAGCTCTAGTTATAATTGAAGATCATTGCAATCATAATGAACCCGCACCACATATTTTTATTTAGAATCGCCTATTCATCAATTCAGTCTTCCTAGAATTCCTTGATTCATTTGAAAAAGTGCTAACACGGGTTTAAGGACTCATTTCCAAGACTTGTTACTTAAGAAAAAAGAACTACCACATCTGCATACCATAAGTGGAACATGTCAAATAAGCCTCTAGCAAACAGAAGCAGGGGCGGACCTAGAGAATTGACTATGGTTTCCCGGGAACCCAGTAACTCTTGGCTAGACCATGTATTTATATTAAGAAATTAACTAAATATTTGTAAATATCTAAATGTGAACACGATTATTATTGCATATTAATTTGAAATTCCGGTAGGAACCTATAAACCTCAAATCCTGAATCCGCCTCTGAACAGAAGGCGAGCCAAGAAGAAGAAATAAACATACCCATTCCAACCTCCAGGGTTCCCTCCTCCATGTCAATATTGTTGTTTTCCGCGGCCATATTTTAACCTGAAAATTAACAAACAAAGAAAATGAAGCAACATCCTATTCCCGCAAGTACTGATAAATCACTTTACAATTGATCATCAGATCAAATCTCATTACATAAACAAGAAAGCATCAAAATGCCAAGCTGAGCAGCAGAGACGGGTACAAAAATTTAAATGAGCAGCAGGTGCTAAATATTAATTATTACCACACTCACTATTTAGTATAGATAAATTTTCAACTATACATAAAGCGTGAGCCAAAGGCCTAGAAAGCTAGGGCAGTAACAAACAGAGATATCAACAGTAATAAAACAGAGCAATTAGGAGATATATACAATTGAAACTATTATGAGTAAAGTCAAAGGCAGTGGATTGTGTAGAGATGTGTCGTAGTGAGATCGAAGGGTTGTAAATTGCGTTAACTAAATGGAAAGGTGAAAAATCCAAGATTGGAGAATGGATCTGTAAGAAAAAGGTAAGTACCTTTTCTGCTTCTGAATCCAAGACAGAGCCAAGAGAATAGAGGAGAGAGTGATAGAGGTGGACCGTAGAGAAATGGAACTGAGATCTAATGGTGGAGATAAATAATTAATACTACTCCAGCAGTTTGTAAATGAAATGAAATGAGAAGATAGAGGTAGTTTTGTTATGTTATTAGTAATAACATTAGTACTGGTTTTGTTTTGTTAAAATTGGAAATTAAAGTAATATTCCGAATTTGATGACATTTTCTCATTTACTCCCTCCTTTTTGTATCTATTTGATTGAATATGAATTTTAAAAATATAATAATAGTTTAGAATCTTAATATCTTAAGTTAAAAATATTTTTTTTAAAATTACGGTCTTAAACATGTAATACTATTTCTATAACGGAATGTCATTGAAAGTAAAATTAAAATATTAAAATTAAAATGAAAAGCTAGTTAAAAATTATACAATATGCTAAAGCATATTTTTTTAGAGTTTATATAAAAATATGATATTCTTTTTAACATATTAAAATATGATATTGTTTCATCTTAACTAATATTTACCGAAAAACTTTACACAAAAGTGGTAATTTTCAATATATTTGTAAGTTGATTAAATTAACTCTTCATAAATTCAACATTCAAACAATTGACAAGGATGTAATACAAGGAAAAACAAAAAAAGACAAGGACATTTGTGGTTATCCACCGGTAAAACCATGGAAGTGAAGCGCTAGTAGACAAGTGTAATTTCGCCGTTGGTACACCTACGGCCACGTGATTCTTGCATCAGGCCCCCAACCAATTGATTGCTTAGTTGTGTGGGACCCATAGTGTGAGACCTGCACGTTGATATTGAAAATAGGGAAAAGCCTCAACAATATCCTTATGGTCTTCAAATGGCTCATCTTTAACCTTCGTTTGCAAACTATTTAGAATACTCTTTGGCTTATAATCTTCGAAGTGTACCGATCAAACATATTTCACTGACGTAGTTGATAGCGCGAGTTGCATCATGTATAGGAGTGGCAAACGGGCGGGTCGAGTCGGATATGGTTCGGATCGAAAACGGTTAAAATATCATGGTATAGCCAGTTTTCACACTGGTCGATGAAAAATAGCCAGCGTTTATCAAGTCAATGAAAAATAGCCACTATTTTGCTGCAACAGGGACCGGTCCAGGAGCACCAGTGCTCCAAACTCCAGTATATTATACTGGACAATTATACTTGCTGGAACTCCCGTAAAATTTGCGGGAGTTCCAGCATAATTATGCTTGAACTCCCGTAAAATTTGCGGGAGTTCCAACATAGTTATCCTGGAACTCCCGTAAAATTTACGGGAGTTCAAGCATACTTATGCTGGAACTCCCGTAAAATTTGCGGGCGTATTTTTCCGGATTTTGAACAGTGTTTTCGCTCAGATTTAAAGTGGCTAAATTTGATGACTTTTGAAACTTGGCTATTTTTCAACAACCAGTGGTAAATCTGGCTATTTTTGAATTTCTCCGTCGAATACGGGTAATGAAAAAACGGATCAATTATCCGACCCGACCCATATTTAATTCGGATAAAAAACGGGTTAGCCAGTGGATAATATGGGTAACCCATATTATCCATGACTTCTTGTATATATATGATCACTTTTGGGAGAATTCTTAGTCTCCCTAACTTGAGGAACCCCTAATTTGAGGCTTTAAAAATGTATAAGTTAGACCCATTGGTTATCCATTGGTTACTCATTGGTTATCCATTTTCTAAATGGATAATATGGTTCTTATCCATATTTGACCCGTTTTTAAAAAGTTCATTATCCAGCCCATTTTTTAATGGATAATATGGGTAGTTAACTGTTTTCTTTTAACCATTTTGCCACCCCTAACCATGTAGAATACTCTTTGGCTTGATATTCCTGTAGTTTGCCAAAAAATCAATCACAATTAGTAGGTTTTTTAAGCGAAAATAGCGTAATTAAGAGATGAAAATGTGTATGAAGATACATTTATGCATCAAAAATATTCCTCGGACATCAGTAAAGGACAATAAACATGAGCATTCTACATGTGCAACTCGTATCTTGTCCTCTATGGGAGTCACGCCCACTTTAACCCAGATATCTTCATTCCTAATCCTATCAAACCTAGTATGACTGCACGTCCATCTTAACATCCTCATTTCTACTACTTTTATCTTCTAGATACGGGAGTTCTTGACTGGCCAGCACTCTGCCCTATACAACATAGTCGGTTTATCCACCACTCTGTAGAACTTACCTTTAAGTTTTGGTGGTATATTCTTGTCATAGAAGATGCCGGATGCTAACCTCCATTTCATCCACCCCGCCCCTAGACGACGTGTGACATCATTGTCGATCTTCCCAGTTCCTTGGATAACAGACCCAAGATACTTGTAACTTGCTCTCTAGGGGATGACTTGTGAATCGAGCCTCACGTTCATGTCCTCTCTCTCCGTCGCGTCACTGAACTTACTCCAAGTATTATGTCTTAGTTCTGCTTATTTTGAACCCTTTAGACTCTAGGGTCTGTCTCCAAACCTTCAGGTTGTCATTGACATCGCCTCGCGTCTCATCAATCAATACTATATCATCTGCAAATAGTATACACCGTGGCACCTCCCCTTGAATATGGCGCGTTAATGCGTCTATCGCCAAATAAAAATAGGCTAAGCGCAGATCCTTGGTGTAACCCCATCATAACCAGAAAATCATTCGAGTCTCCTCCCACTGTCCTCATCCGAGTTTTAGCCCTATCATACATGTCTTTAATCACCCTAATACACGACAGGAACACTTTTAGCCTCCAAACATCTCCAAAGAACCTCCCTAGGGACCTCGTCGTATGCTTTCTCTAGGTCAATAAACACTATATGCAAATCATTCTTCCTTTCCTATACTGCTCCACCAACTTCCTAACAAGATGGATGGCTGTCGTAGTCAAACGTCCTAGCATGAATCCGAACTGATTTTCAGATACAGACATAATCTTCCTTACCCGCCTCTACCACCCTCTCCCAAACTTTCATAGTATGACTAAGTAACTTGATACCCATATAGTTGTTACAATTTTAGATATCACCTTTGTTCTTATACAATCGGATTATTGTACTCCACCTCCGCTCTTCGGGCATCTCATCCCAAAAATTTGGTACTTTATGGCATGGCTAATTCATATAGTACATCCATATTATTCATTGGTGTGGTACAACATTTAATATTTCAATATTTTCTTCTTCAGGTGAAAAGTTTTACTCAATCTCTTACAATTTATGTGACTCTTTTTTTAGTCAATCCCAAAATGAAGATACCTTTCTAGTTTCTATATTTCCTAATAATATAACTTTAACCTTTTCATCTAATCCTTAATTATGATGGTTTACGGCCACAAAAATTTCAATGGATTATCTTTTTACTATAAGTTTCAAAAGTTTTTCTTTCATTTTTAAACTTTGTCCCAGTCAAACACCATCACACAAATTGTGATGCCGAGTATTAGAGCAACAAGATTTGAAGCTCCATAAATAAGAGATGCTTTACTGACATTTGTAGAAGTCAATGAGGATCCAAAAAAGTGAAGCTAATTATTTAGCAATATATGATCTTGAAAATTTTGAGTTTTTATAGGGTATATGACTATTTGGTATGATACATCATTTGCTGTTAATTCATTTGGTAAAAGTTTACAATCAAAAAATATGTATATTGATGTTGCCGTAGATCAACTAAGAGATCTATTTTTTTTTTTCAAAATATAGAAAAGAAGAATGTGCAACTGCTATGATTTCTGCTAAGAAATTACATCTGAGATGAATATAAAACTTGAATTTCATAATAAATATTTAATGTATAGGAAAAAGCAATTTGATACATTGTTTTCTTTCCTAACCAGTATACATAGATTATACACGATTATATATTCTTTTTAGTTTAAGCTATTCGGTGGACGATGTTAAGGTATATACAATTAATCATACATTTAGATATAGTATATTTTAACAATTGTCATGGTTAAAGTATAAGTGAGAGCTTACTGAGGTATATACCATTAGTCATGCGTTAGATATAATATATTCTAATAATTGCCATGGTTAAAAAATAAAGTGGAAGATTTTTGGAATATATACTATTAATTATTTAGATATAGTATTTATTATATAATAATTATTTATTTAATCTTGATAAAGATTTAAATAGATCATACATTTATCTATTTCTTCGTTTACTTATATGGTAGATGATTTATGTACAAATGTAGCTTATACACGAAAGATTAAACGAAAAAGTAGAGCCGCCAATATGTGCTTGGCCCGTTGGGCTAGCCCAGCCCGTGATTTAGCTGGGTTGGGCTAGAATTTTTGGAGCTCATTTAAAAATTAGGCTTTAAGCCCGGCCCGAGTAAGCCTGTGGCCTGTGAGGCTTGACTAAGTCTGGGCTGGGGCATCCCGTGGGCCTAATAAAAATACATATTTAAAAGGGTAACTTACACAAATGTCCCAAATAAATCTTAACTTACGAACCTCTAGCCATTAATCATAGACTTACCAAAACTAGCCAACAAAAATTGAAAAACCAAATAATAGGGTTCTTTCTCTCAAAGAATCACATGCAAAAATCACCTTCCATATTTTTAAGCGTGATTAGCNAGCCCTTGATTTTATTGTTGACGGTGTTTACCTGCCTTCTGGCTTCACAATTAGAACTTCTATATAAGTCCATGATTATTCTCGCACTTACAGAATATTGTTTATTGACCTCTAGTGAGTGTCGAAGTTGGCCATCTCGTCTCTACCCCTTCGGGATTAGGCGGGATACTCACTGAGTACACGTTGATTACGTACTCATACTACACTTCTGTGCATTTTTGTTGCACAGGTATATATATACTTCTAGCAGTCTACTGGGCGTAGCAGCATGGATAATTCTGGGACTAGGTGAGCTGCAATTTGCGAGGCGACCCGCAGCTAGTGTAGTTCCTTTCTGCACTTTTATTATTTATTCCCTGTCCACTGTATTCCGGACAGATGTTGTATTTTATTTTACTTATTAGTGGTCGCTCATGCACTTGTGACACCGGGTTTCTGGGATGGTTTCCAACGGATTTGTACTAATTGTCATTATTTAAATTTGAAATTTAAGTAGTGAACTTTTATTTATGAAAATTGGAAGGAAAAACCTTAGATTTGAAAAGTATTAAAAGGGGAATTTATTGAAAATTTAGTTGGCTGGCCTGACAGAGGTATCCGGCGCCACCACGACCCTTAGTGGATTTTGGGTTGTGACATCATTTGTAACCAATTATATTCATTCTATTTTATTCGAGTCTATTTTATTTCAATAGTTTGATCTTTTATTCATTAACACTAAACGGAGCACTTTAATACATATATCCTTAGCAGTACGTCCATCGTGTGTTCGAGACTAAATTTAATATATACTCTCTTCGTTCTATTTTAACTATCGCTTTAACTTTTTTCACGCTCATTAACAAAATAATAAACATTAGGTGTAATTTACTTCGCTAACCCTATTAAATATTTTTTGAGAATTGAACAAGTATTAAAAAGAACTACTACTTCTTTAATATTATGGGTAGAGTTAAAAATAATTATTTGGCATAAGTTTTTGAACTAAAGGTAAAGTTAAAATGGGACGGAGGGAGTATAACTGACAGATGCTAGGGACAAAAAAAAGACATTGACCTCTCAACCTTCTCTATACAAATTTTGAGCTAGCTTATGCTTCGTTTACACAAGGGAAGTTGCAAATCACGAAATTTAAAAGCTGCGAATTGTCTCTTGTCTGAATAGTAATAACCTTATCTTTCTTAAGAGAAAAGTAAGGAGTACAATTTTCCTATTATAATTACACTTCTCCAAACCGTTCACTCCCTCGGATATATATATATATATATATATATATATATATATATATATATATATATATATATATATATATATATATATATATANGTATCAAAATTCGTAATTATATCGAGTTCAAAAAAGTCTTCTGCGACACATGTATCAAACATGTATCACGCATATATCACACACAGAGGTATACATGGATATACATGTGATACACAATTGATACAAATATGATACATTTGTGATACACAAATGATACACAATGCGATACACATGTTATTTTTTTCATGTTCAGCTTTTACTTCGAATTTTCAATTCAAACCACCTCAAAACTTCACCAAATCATCCCAGAACTGAGATTCAAGCTACTTAAGTTGTGCCTAATCTATTATAATAACACCCACTCAAAACAAAGCAAAAATTTGATATTTTTTTGCTACAAATAGCTAATTGGCTAATTTGGCTAATATTAGTAATATTTTATCAATTGGCCAATTTTTATAATGAGCAACTTATAAATGGACATAGCTGGTAATTTCCCTATTTAAAATATATAAAAATATAAAAAGTACATCACACAAAAATAACAAGAAGAGCATCCCAAGCTTAAAGTTTATTAAGCTTATCATATTAAAAGATCAAAGTCTTAAAACGTTAATTAGTTTTAAAAATTTAATTATTCTTAATATTTAACTAATTAATATTGTATTTTTCAACTGAAATTTAAAGCTTAAATTTTATTTTTCAACTGAAATTCCATAAAAGATATAAAGTCAAAACCCAAAATAAAAGCGGAAAATAAAAACGCCCGACCTCGGGTGTCACTAAGTCATGAGCAATACTACATTTGTTCTGAAACACAACTAGACCAACATAGTCTGAAATATCCAAATATACTAAAAGGAAAAATAAGAAGGAGAAGGCGGAACTGCGAACGTCAGGCAGCTACCTCGCTATCTCCGGTGGAATCCGCGTCTGGAATAGTCAACAGCCGCTACCGTGGCCTGAGATACCTGGATCTGCACACAAGGTGCAGGGGGTAACGTGAGTACACCAACTCAGTAAGTAACAACTCCAAACTATGGACTGACAGGTAGTGACGAACCAAACCTCAACAGGTAATACAATTAAACTGTACAGTAAAGTAGGCATGCTTGCAGTTCAAGTATTTAGTTCAACAGTAAGTAAATACTGAACAGTTTGAAGTATAAAGCTCAGCAAATCTCCACGTACCAATGCACATAAAGCATGAAAATATACCATGTACCTCTACTCACAAATGCTCAACCACTCAGTACTGTATATGGCCATCCGGCCTAGGGAAGATCCATTCCGGAACATATACACATTATTGACAACAGTCACCCAATACCGAGGAAAGGCCATTCCAGCCCTATGGAGAAGATCCATCTCCAGGTATAAATACTTCGGACAAGATCCATGTCCAGGGAAGATCCATCCCACAATAATATCAAATGCGCTCACTGGGGTGTGTAGACTCCGGAGGGGCTCCTTTCAGCCTAAGCGCTATAACAAGCCAACGAAGGCATAATCAATATTCCGCTGCGGCATGCAGTCCGATCCCATACTGTCACTCATAATCAGGCTCTCGGCCTCACTCAATCATAACTCTCCAGTCTCATACACATAGGCTCACGATACCAAGAAACTAGCCCGAAAGAATGGCATAATGTGCCAAATAACAATAACCGAGACTGAGACATGATATAGTATGCATGAACAAGACTGAGTACAAAATATCAATGAAGCTAATGATATGACAGCAAGAAACGACCTCTCGGGTCTCAACAGTATCGGCGTGAAGCCTTAACATGGTAATTAGCATGATTTACAGCTCATTAACTTAATCACATAATCACTACACAGGTATCAGCAAGAAATAGTCACTAAGCGGTGCCATGGAATGATCCAGGCCGCAATCCTCACGATGCACGCCCACACGCCCGTCACTTGGCATTTGCGTCACCTCAATGTTAATCATAGAACACATAGTTTGGGGTTTCAAAGCCTCATAACCAAATTTGGAAGTGTTACTTACCTCAAACCAAGCTAAAGCTCTAACCTGCAATGCCCTTGCCACTCGATCCGGCCTCCAAATGCTTCGAATCTAACCAAAATCAGTATATTATCATCAATACACGCTAAAGGAATGAAACCCACACGAAAATTATCAAATTAGAACAAAAATCCCGAATTTGGCTTAAACCCGGCCCCTGGGCCCATGTCTCAGAATCCAACAAAAGTCACGAAACTAGAAACTCCTTTCACTCCCGAGTCTATACATACCAAAATCATCAAAATCGGACCTCAAAATGGTCCCTCAAATCCCCAATTTAAACTCTCCAATTTCAAGCACTAATCCCCCAAATTCTTCCCTAATTTCCACTAATATCAAGATTAAACAATGGAAAAATCGTCATAAACACAAGATACAAAGCCCAAGTAGCTTACCTTATTGAAAACCCTTGATTCCCTCTTGAAATCACAGCCCTAAGCTCCAAACTCGTCCAAAAAAGGTGAAGAAATGGCAGAAATTCGCGAAGGGGAACTTATATACTTTCTGCCCAGAACTTCCGCATCTGCGGTCCTAATCACGCACCTACGCAACCGCTTCTGCGGTCCAACCAACCGCACCTGCGGTTTCCACTTAAACGCCCAGGACCGCATCTGCGTCCCAGGCACCGCACATGCGGTGCCGCAGATGCGTCCAACACACCCCATCTGCGGTTCTTCCCTTGATGGCCAAAATGCACATCTGCGATCTCCATATCGCATCTGCGACCGTGCACCTGCGGTCCCCAATCCGCAGGTGCGAAAATGACAGAAGCAGCAAATTCAGCAGCATCAACTTAATGCCAAACTTTTCGTCAACCATCCAAATTCATCATAAGGCCCTCGGGACCTCAACCAAACATGTCAACAAGTCACATAACACCATTCAAACTTATTCAAACCTCCGTAACACTCAAAACAACATCAAAATACCAAATCACCCTCGAATTCAAGCTTAAGGATTTCCAAACTTCCGAATTCTGCAAACGACGCCAAAACCTATCAAACCTTATCCGAATGACTTGAAATTTTGCACACACGTCACAAATGACACAACGGACCTATTCCAATTATCGGAATTCCATTCCGACCCGATATTAAGATTTCCACTGCCGCCCGGAAAATGCCAAATTTCTAATTTCGCCAATTCAAGCCTAAATCTACCACGGACCTCCAAACTACATTCCGAACACGCTCCTAAGTACAAAATCACCTAACAAAGCTATCCGAACCATCATAATTCACATCCGAGACCTTCTACACATAAGTCAATATCCGGTTGACTTTTCCAACTTAAGCTTCCGAATAAGAGACTAAGTGTCTCATTCCACTCCAAGACCACCCCGAACACAAAACAACCAACACGATACGATGAAATACAGCTGAACAACACATAAAGAAGCAGAAATTGGGGAAACGGGGCTGTAACTCATGAAACGACCGGCCGGGTCGTTACATCCTCCCCCTCTTAAACAAACGTTCATCCTCGAACGAGTCAAAAAACATACATGAAGCCTCAAATAGGTGTGGATATCTGCTCCGCATCTCCCGCTCGGTCTCCTAGGTAGCCTCCTCCACGGGCCGACCTCTCCACTGCACTTTCACTGAAGCTATATCCTTTGATCTCAACTTTCGGATTTGCCACTCCAAACTAGCCACCGGCTCCACATCATAAGTCAAATCACCGTCTAACTGAACCGTGCTGAAATCCAAAACATGAGACGGATCGCTAATATACTTCCGGAGCATAGAAACATGAAATACCGGATGCACACTCGACAAGCTAGGTGGCAAAGCAAGCTCATAAGCCACCTCCCCAATCCTCCGAAGCACCTCAAAAGGCCCAATGAACCGAGGACTCAATTTACCCTACTTCCCAAATCTCATAACACCCTTTATGGGCGAAACCTTCAGTAGAACCTTCTCTCCAACCATGTAAGACACATCACAAACCTTCCTGTCAGCATAACTCTTTTGTCTTGATTGTGCTGTACGAAGCGCTCCTGAATCACTTTCACCTTGTCCAAAGCATCCTGTACCAAGTCTGTACCCAAAAGCCTAGCCTCGCCCGGATCAAACCAACCTACTGGAGATCTACACCGTCTCCCATATAAAGCCTCATATGGAGCCATCTGAATACTCGACTGATAACTATTGTTATATGCAAACTTTGCGAGCGGTAGAAACTGATCCCATGAACCTCCAAAATCAATGACACAAGCACACAACATGTCCTCCAATATCTGAATAGTGCGCTCGGACTGCCCGTCCGTCTGAAGGTGAAAAGTTGTGCTCAACTCAACCTGAGTACCCAACTCTCGTTGCACGGCCCTCCAAAACTGCGATGTAAACTACCTCTATCTGAAATGATGGAAACTGGGACACCATGTAGGCGAACAATCTCTCGGATGTAAATTTCGCTAACCGCTCTGAAGAATAGGTAGTAATACAGGAATGAAGTGCGCGGACTTGGTCAGCCGATCTACAATCACCCAAATAGCATCAAACTTCCTCAAAGTCCGTGGGAGTCCAACTACGAAATCCATGGTGATCCGCTCCCACTTCCACTCTGGAATATCCATCTGTTGAAGCAAGCCACCCGGTCTTTGATGCTCGTATTTCACCCGCTGACAATTGAGGCACCGAGCTACAAATCCCACTATATATTTCTTCATTCTCCTCCACCAATAGTGCTGTCTCAAATCCTGATACATCTTCGCGGCACCCGGATGGATGGAATACCGTGAACTGTGGGCCTCCTCAAGAATCAACTCCCAAAGCCCATCTATATTGGGCACACATATCCGGCACTGCATCCTCAATACCCCATCATCACCAATAGTCACATCTCTAGCATCGTCATGCTGAACTTTGTCCTTGAGGACAAGCAAATGAGGATCATCATACTGGCGCTCTCTGATGCGATCAAACAAGGAGGACTGAGAAACCACACAAGCTAAGACCCGACTGGGCTCCGAAATATCCAACCTCACAAACCGATTGGCTAAGGCCTGAACATCAACTGCAAGAGGTCTCTCCCCAACAAGAATACACGCCAAACTACCCATACTCACCGCCTTCCTACTCAAGGCATCGGCCACTACATTGCCCTTCCCCGGATGGTACAAGATAGTGATATCATAGTCCTTTAGAAGCTCCAACCACCTCCGCTGCCTCAAATTGAGATCCTTCTGCTTGAACAAGTGCTGGAGGCTACGGGGATAAGTAAACACCTCACAAGACACACCATAGAGATAATGCCTCCAAATCTTCAATTCGTGGACAATGGCAGCCAACTCCAAATCGTGAACAGGGTGGTTCTTCTCATGGGGTTTAACTGACGAAAAGCATAAGCAATCACTCTCCCCTTATGCATCAACACACACCTAATACCAACTCTAGAAGCGTCGCAATACACCATATATAAACCTGAAGCTGATGGCAAAACTAACACTGGAGTTGTGGTCAAGGCAGTCTTGAGCTTCTGAAAGCTCGCCTCACACTCATCCGACCACCTAAAAGGAGCACCCTTTTGAGTCAATTTGGTCAAAGGTGATGCAATAGATGAAAATCCCTGAACGAACTGACGGAAGATATATGTTTACATATGAGGCCTAGAGATTGGCAAAAAGCCGGAGGAAAAAAGGAGAAAAGAGTCGCATAGGCGCACTTACAAGGTTAGAGTCGTTCAGGCTGCATGACAGAAGGTAGCAACAACTACAAGATTGGAAGAATTCCGACCACGGGTCGTGGTGTGAGAAAGAGACCTAAAGATGTAAATGCCCTAGACTTTGGAATTATTCACAGAACGGTTGCCTAGATGGAAAGGAGAGTACTAAAAGTATTCGAAAGACATAAGTTATGAAAATGAATCAGTCAACATTCGAGGACGAATGTTCCAAAGGGGGGAATGATATTACACCCCATGTTTTCGTACAGGAAATTATTCCATAAGTGAATTGATGAAAGCTCGGGAATGAGATGTTACATCCCGAATTTTCGGACGTTAAAGTTTCGTCGTAAGTTAATCGACACAAGCTCAGAAATGAGGTTATTTTGAGGTTACAAGTATTATGCTATTTAAAACAAGGGATAAGTAAATTCGTGAAGGTGAGAGGGTAAGCAAATCAAAGAAAATAAGTTTCATCGAAGTTTGACAATTTGGGATAAAATACGGTCCGAGCTATAATACTCGATATTTATGGACTAGTGCCATACAAGGTACCGCATAACCATAATAGTAAGGTGTACAAAGTGTGTTAAAAGTGAGTGATATTTTAAGTAATTTGAGATAATACCTAATTATGTAGATAATTGGGTAATTATTGGTTAATGGAGGATTAACAAATTAGTTAAGAAATTAAGTGGTCAATTGTTGGATAAGGATGAGCCAAAAACGTGGCAGCAAGCCACTTCTTGAACATATGACTATTAGTTATTCTTGGTTAGGTGGCAGTAACGTGTTATGTACAAAACACTTCACTTCTATTATTTTGAATAAAAAGACTACAAATCAGATGTGAGCCTTTGCACATAGCAACGTGAATTTTAACCTATTTCCTAGAAGTTTTCAACAAATTTCTTACAACCAAACAATACAATCAGATGCTACTTCATTTCTTATATTTTGTATACAAAGCTACTACGATCAAATGCTAGCAATTCCTACAAAAACACTACAACCAAATTCCTACGTGATTTCTTACACTACAAATTCCTACGTGATTTCTTCAACCAACGAGATTTTTTTAGCACATTAGCAACGTGAGATTTTGTGATTTTAATGGAGTACGGTGCAACCTTTTCCAAGAATATCATA
This sequence comes from Nicotiana attenuata, assembly GCF_001879085.1. NCBI lineage: Eukaryota > Viridiplantae > Streptophyta > Magnoliopsida > Solanales > Solanaceae > Nicotiana > Nicotiana attenuata. The sequence goes on along the minus strand of NC_031994.1, from coordinate 93,023,989 downwards.
CGGATTTTTCCCTACTTCGATCCGCCGTTACGTGTTGTTTCAATCAACGTGTGTTAAGGGGATTGTCAAGAGAATCGGCTCATGTATGTTAAGGCTATCCCTTATTTCTTTTTGGCATAATCCATACGATACAAATGAAACGAGCAAATGCATGATAACTAGGGATTATGATGCATTTTACAATCCTTCTTGCTTAAGTTTTGATTAGAAATGTGTACAAAATAGTCGCAAAGGCTCACAAGTTGTGCTTGATTGCAGGTTTGATCATCAAGGTGACAAAGTGTCAAAAATCAGCTCAAAAAGGAGTGAAACTTGCACAAGACAAAGCTCAGTCAAACAGGGCCAGTGCAGCCGCACACCATTCTGTGCGGTCTGCAATGATAAAGTTCAGAGACTGTCTTTCAGGCCATCAGGCAATGCGGCCGCACTCGATTTCGTGCGGTCCGCATTAGTTTCATCGTGGCCGCACTCGATTTTGTGCGGTCCGCAGAGCCAAGGTTCAGAGAGATGGCAAATTGAAGAAATATGTCCAATGCGGTCCTCGGTCTATTTTGTGCGGACCGCAGTAGAAGCCACCGCGGCCGCGGTGCATTTTGTGCGGTCCGCGGTGGCCGAACTTTAGAGAGCAGAAAAGTCAAGCCAAGAGCCTTAGTGCGGCCGCACTCGATTTTGTGCGGTCCGCACTAACCCCGCATGGGTATTTTTATCCAGAATTTTCAGCCTAGTATAAATAATTTCTTTTCCCATTTTTAGGTAATCAGATAGTTTTGGACGTAGAGTTGTGCTCGTGACTTCATTTCTTTTACTACTTTGAGTAATTTTAGCTTAATTTCACCATTGAATTTTCAAGTTTTATTTAGAAATTAATTATTATGAGCTTATCTTCATCTATTTCTTATTTTTCTCTTTAATCATGAGTAGCTAGACCCATCAGCTAGGGTTGTGGCTCAACCCTAGTGTGGGTAATTGATGGGTCTTATGTTTTAAGGTTTGATTGTCTATGGGTGTTTGATATTTGGACTAATTTATGGTTTTGTTGTTGAATTAGTGGTTGCAAACACTAGTTTATGCTTTGTTGATTTTGGCTCTTCTTGAGAAAGAGAGCCTAAGTCTCTAGAATTAGTCCAACAAGGAATTGGGGCGTACTCAAGAGAATTGATAGCCCAATTAAAGGGCTAAACCGAGAGATCGTAATACCCGCTTGAACCTTAATTGCTTGCACAAATGTTCATACCCAATTGATCTTGAGAAAGTCAATTAGGGAAAAATCACTCGAACTGCCGAGAGGCATAGAGTGGGTAGAGTCGTGCAATGGTTATATCGTAATTCCCAAGTATAACAACTAACCTTAGGCATAAGAACCCGTTAATTATCCACCTAGGTGAAGGTCACTTCCCTAGTGCCTTTTATCTCATTAGAATATCTTCAATAGTTTCCTCTTAGCATAACGTAGCTCAATTTAGCATATTAGTAGTATAAATTTAGAAGTTAATCAAAAACCCAAAAATGTCTAGAAGTGCAATTAAGATCAATTACACAACTCTAACTAGATAGAAACTCAATTCCAATTTCTAGCTCCCTGTGGATATCGATCCCGACCTTATCGGGTAAAAGCTGCTTCGACCTCTCTTGGTACTCTTTAGTAGTACAGGGTTGCCTTCGATCACTGTGCCCCGGACCTTCAAGGTGAAACTTCGGCAAGGCACAACGATCGTAAAATCGGGCTTTCTGATTTTAGCCGCATACAGATAGTCCCCGCGTTTCTTAGATTAAAAATGATAAGAAACGATCTCGAATTCTTGCCTCTTCGATACTTCCATCACGACGGTAGTTACGCCCTACCGAGCGATTGACATGAAAAAATAAGGTGTCTAAAGGTCGCATCCACACAGCCCTTAAAAGTCTTTGAACTAATTACAGTGGTTGGCTGTCCTTTGGTCCGCTCCAACGTGCACGTTAGATCTCTATAAATACTTCTTCTTTCGCCTCTTATTTTCCACTGCACCACCAAGCCCTTAAAAGAGTTCCTCTTACTTCTCTCTTGTATTCTCTTCTGAAACGCAATTTTCAATTCTCCTCTGAAATCTTTTAACAAGAATGGCGAAAACTTCCACCTCTGTCTCTCAAGAAGATGTGTCTTCCTCTTCCTTGCGCTCGTCTAAGGGCAAAGCAACAAAGCCCCCTCTCATTGGGGAATGCGTTCCAGGAGCCTTTGAAATGACCTCCGATTTTAAGACCGAAAAACCTTCCTCGAAGCCGAGACGATGCGAACCTGTGTCCCGATATATTAGCTTAATAGCAGACGCCGAAAGGGTGAAGACCGACTGTCACTGGGGGGACGTGGTGTTAGTGGAGATTCCTTCTCGGGGGGGGGGGGGGGGACATAGCGACATACGAGGCAGGTTTCCTCAGTGTGTATACTTATCCATTTACCCTTGACCCGGTGGAGCCATCCTCACCTTCAATAGACCCCATGATACTCGACTTTTGCGAACGATATTGAGTGACTCTCGGCCGAATTCATCCTTCGTTCTGGCGCTTTGTTTACATGACCAGATATTACGTGAACATGATTAAGGGGACGCCCTTCACCCTCGATCACCTGATTAGAATGAACAATCCCCGACTCTTCCGTGGGGGCCTGATTAAGCTCCATTGTCGGGCCTCGAAAGCCATTTTTGCTTGTACCGACGAGGTTAGGAATGGAGGGTGGATGAGACGTTTCGTTCGAGTTAGGACTTTAGACCTGATTCCAACGGGGAGGATGTCGTTCCCCGAGAGGTGGAACATGAAACGTAAGTATATATGCTAATTAAATGTTCTCTTGTTTCTTTTTGGGTACATCTCCCTACCGACTGACTTCCTCCGCTGATGCAGCCGTCGTAGTGTATCCTAATGCGGTTAAGGATCTCTCGGGCTGGGTCAACCAGCTGGATTTGATTTGCCCATACGTTGAGCGCGTGTGGCGCGATCTGTCCCAGGCTCGATAGGAAGCCAAGGACCACAGTGAGCCTTTACTTCTGCTGTAATTGTATCTCACAAAAGAACTATCACTGATAGCGTCCTTATTCCCTGTGTTTATATTTGTGCAGGTCTGGTGGAGGTCTTCTTGATGAGGGAAGCACCGCTTAGTGAAGCGGATAGCCCGAAACCTGGTGAATAGAAGAAAAAACGTAGGAGGTTATCGACTCATCCTCCAAATTCCAAGAAAGCCAAAGTGGAAGAACCTAAGGCTGATTCGGCAGCCTTCACTCCAGAAGTGCCGGGGAGTCCCCGAGCTGAGGGTGAAGGAAAAGATGATTCCTCGGAAGCTCCCGCGGGGGGAGAAAACCTGATTATCCCATATATTGCAGAGTCGATGGCTTCTAAATCGGAACTTGATTCCGTTGTTGTCCTACCTCGGACTGAAGAGGCCTTCGAGGGTGCTTCGGGTGATATCCCCGAGTTAATTGACGGCCAAAACTTTCCTCGAGCGGAGGTGCGTTCATTAGGCGGTCTGGGGGAGCCTAGCTCTGAAGCTCCCCAGAAAAAAGAGACGGCACCGATTGATCCAGTCGGGGTTATTGAAGTGAGCGATTCCCCTTTGGGATCAACTTTTTCTCTGAGGGAGATGCAGGATGCCCAAAATAAAGAGCCTTTCGACGTGGGGGCGTCCGTCGGAGATAAAAATATGTTTGAAAGGCTTTTTGCTGCGCCTGAGGAAAATTCTGAGCTTGACGCCTCGCTTATTTTCAGTGAGATCGACAGGCTCTGTGAGCGGGTAATCTTTTCGTGAATTCTGCTTGGTGCCCCAATTTTTTGACTTGCTAACCTTATTTCTTTCATGGTCCCAGACCAAGGTGCTTTACAATCAGACCTTTGCCAGGTTTCAGAGCGAGCTGACTCATTACGAGGGTGAGCACAAGAAGCTCACCTTGGAAGCTGATGAGCTCAGAGCTCTTTCTACCAAGAGGGAGGAGGAACTCCGTGGCCTTCGGGATTGTTTGGAGGCGGCGTCCCGAGAAAGGATTCATCTCACTAAGAAGGTTATATAGCTCTTGTTTGTTTTTTGTCTACATATTTATCTGACTTCAGTGATTTAACACCCTTGGGGTCGATCTTTGCAGCTTGAGAAGAAAGATGTCCTAATGCAGGAGGAACTCCGAGCCAGGGACTCTGAAATTCTCGAACTCAGACCGCACGTGAGTGAGATAGTCTCTGAGAGAGATACCCTCAGGAAGAGGTGGTCTCGGTCGGGCATCAGCTTGATGACGCGAGGGCGTAGAGTAATAAGTATAAGGGTCTACATACTAAGTTTGTTTCTGCGCTATCCGAGGTTAGGGTTGAAGCCGAGGCGTTCATGTCTTCGCATAAAGAAGATGTCGCTACTGCAAATGCTCAGGCCAGGAAGGTGTTCGAAGAGGACGAGCTGCGACTGACCCGAGCTGTGGAGCATGCCCAGTTAGAATCTCGGATACGGGCTCTCGAGGATATATATGCGGGGGGCATCGATTTGTCCGCCGAGATCGAGAGGGTGAAGACCCTAGAGGAGGAGGCTGCGGCCCTGCGAGTAGAGCAGTGGTGTCACGACCCAAACCAATGGGCCGTGACGGGCACCCGGTACCTTACTCAACTGAGTACCAATATAACGTATCTTTTCATATTATACTATCATAGATAACTGAGCCGGATAGGCTACCGTGAAATAGGTAGAATACAACATGTAATACAACCTTATACATAAGACATATGGGCCTCTAAGATCAAAATAATCACTCGTATACTGAACATAGGCCGACAAGGCCATACAATCTTTCGTATATGACATCTGTCTACAAGCCTCTAAGAATACATAATTGTCATAAAGGTCGGGACAGAGCCCCGCCATACCAAAAAATACACATCTAAATCATACTGACCAAACAAGCAGCTCCGGAGCAAATGGAGTGCACCAACGTCTTCTGTTGAGCTGATCGCCTACTTGGAGGACTCTCGACCTATCTATCAAGGACCTGCGGGCATGAACGCAGAGTCCCCGAGTAAACGGGATGTCAGTACGAATAATGTACCGGGTATGTAAGGCACATAAATAAGTACGTAAAAGACATAGAAGAAATATAGAGTAAATGACTCAACCTGTAAGTTTGGATAACTCTATAAATCATGAAATACTTTTAGTGTCATGCATATACGTATGAATGTCATGTCGTGCATAGGTACATGTGTTCATAAAATCATCAAGCCTCTGGGGCATCCCATCATATCATCTCGGCCATTGTGGGCAAAATCATCAACGTATACCAGCTGATCAGGTGGTGGTGCGTATATAACGCCGTAACCTTTTCCCGTATCCCATATAAATATAATATACATATATACCGTATATAACATCATCTGGTCATGGGTCAATGTATATGTATAAATGCATGAAATGTATAAGAAATACATTAATAAGATTTCTAGGAATGCCATAAAAATCAATATACATTTCGGATAACTTTATCAAATACGTATTTGGGACCCATGAACAGAAGATAATAATAATTCACATGGCGAATCAAGAATATAGACACCCCTAGTATTTCTATGAATAGAGTAATTTATGGAAACTGTGCGTTTGCTCGTTTCTTCTGTATTATTTGAATCATGCCAAAAAGAAGGAAGGGATAACCTTAACATACCTGGAGTAGGGGAAAATCCTGTAATGTTCTTGGAAAAGATTGCAAAGAATTCTCGTTGTTTAATGAAGTATTTAGAATCAGAACTTTGCTTGAATTTGATAATAGCAACGTTCTGCTCTCTTTTGTTTGAAATTGGGAATGACAAAGTTTGTTCTGTTAATGAAACTTTGTTTGAAAACCACTTCCTTAATTCTCATTGTAGTAAAATGACTACTATTATGATGATATACCAATATAAGAATGAAGTGCGCTTTTACTTTGCTACTTGGTTGCCACCTATTAAATGACTAAGGAGTCATTTGTTTTAAATTGTGGCCGACTGCCACATTTTTTTAGGGTGGAATTTATAAATTTTTATCCACTTATTAGTTAATCGGGTAATGTCCCGTTACCCGGTAATTAATCAATTACCCGTATAATTTAAAAATTATCTCAAATTACTTAAAATTCTACTTATTTTTAATATACTTTATATATCATATACCGTGGTCATATGGTACCTTGTATTGTACTAGTCCATAAATATCGTGATTATCGCTCAACCCGTATTTTATCGCAAATCGGCCACCTTCAACGAAACTCGTTTTCTTTATTTCGTGTACCCTTTATCCTTCATGGCACTTTCTTATTGCTTGTTATAAATAGCATAAATATGTTAATCTCAAAATAATCTCATCCCCGAGTCTACGTCGATTAACTGAAGACAAAACTTTAACGTACGAAAACGCGAGATGTAACATGTAATACTGCAAGACGTAACATCATCGTAATATAATATTGCGGGAGGTAGTATCGACGTAATATTACGGGGTGTAACATCATTCCCCCCTTTGGAACATTTGTCCTCAAATGTTGACTGATGTTCTTATCATTTTCATAACTTATAGCTTTTGTGAATACCTTAATACTCTCCTTGCCATTTAGGCAATTGTTCTGTGAACAAATCCAAAGGCCAGGGCATTCCCCCCTTTAGACCTCTTTCCCACGCCATGACTTGTGATCGAATTCCTTCCAATCTCGTAACTGTTGCTACCCTCTATCATGCAGCCTCTACGATACTGACCTTGTAAGTGCCCATGCGTCTCTTCTTTCGTTTTTCCTCCAGCTTTTAGCCAATCTTTAGGCCTTACTTTGTAAGCATATATAAGGCTTAATAGGATGCCTCTCTGGGCATCTATAGGTGTCCTGAAGTTTTTTGGTCGGTACTTTGTAGAACTTGCGAATATGGCCATATCTTATTTCATAGATCTGGTTATCCATTCATATGACTTTACTGCATCTACGTAGGTCATACTATACCATAATTTTTACTTTGATTTATCGTTACTGAGGATTGTAACCAACTCCAGGTGACTCTCGTTGCTTATCCTTAAGATTGATGGTCTACTCTCATCTCGTACCGTTGAACTTTTATCCATCTATTGTTGATTCACCTCACGTGGGTATTTTAATCCCCTACAATTCGTGAAATCCTCTTCAAGTCAATACTCAATCGAAAGCCTAAACGTCATCTTTTATCCATCACAATTATACCCACATTCTACTACTAGGACAACATTCCATCTCTTCTAAATGCTACCAGTCTTGGACTCCTTTGAGTTCATTCTGGCTATACTGATCCTTCTATAACTTAGAGAATCCATCAACTCTCTTATTTTCATGAGCTTAATCCCAAGAACTTATCCATTCTTGTCACCTTTTCTTATCCTTATTCTTGTCTTCCTAAAACCTTTTCGCTCTACCATACTCTACATTGCGATCTACACATATCTATTCATACTTGTTCGCAACCTTCCTTCAACTTGCTTGCACCATAGATTTCTATATGTTATTCTGGAATATCAAGTGAGACATCACATCGTCTGTAACTCTTGTTTTACTCTCTAATTAGAAATTTCGGTACTTAGAAACCATAGGCTAGAAGGTATGCCACTGACGACGCTGCTATCATTCCTGGATACTGGATCTCTGTGCTTCTAGCCTTTTATTCGCAATATGGACTATTCACAACCTTATACATTTGAGTATCTCGTATGTGTTTCACCTTTGCCTTCCTTACCTTAAAATCTTACATCGTATCTTTTATCTCTTTTATGACCTCCCTTCCACATAGGTATAAATCACATCCACCATTTGAAGCTCTATTATAATACTTGCACCTCTGGTGCCTATACAATCCGGTGGGAGTTCCATACTGAATTTTTATGAGGCGGGTTGTCGCGACCCAATTTAGGATCGTGACCGGCTCTTAGGAGCAAGTGCTCCCAAGTAAGCCTCATTGGAAATTTTACAGAAAATCGGACAGAGTTTTCCCTATTTTTGGACTATCCCAAAAATAAACCTGTTTTAGAAATCAACAACCAAACATCCTAATATCATACCAAACAATTGACAACCAATCAGTCAACCAAAACGAGTCTCCATCATTACTAATCAACCCACTAACAACCAGAAATACTAATTTATCTCCAACCTCGATAATAAAGAACGATACTCAACAAAAGACTAATAGCAAAATAATACTCATGACACTAAAACAATGACTATGGAGCGACTCTAAGAATTCAAAGAAAAGACTATAATAATTGATAAACATCTCCGCCCACGCGAACAAGTGCGAGGCTCACCAAGAATTCTCAACCTCTGCGCTCTAATTAACGAAATCCTCGCCTGCGTCAACTGCTGTCTTTGTAAAACAAATTAGCGGGGAATGAGTCGCTAGCTCAGTGAGTAATAACACTTAACCACAACCGTTTTTATTTGGGGACAAGTCAGAAAACATGCTTGCATAATAATCACAAAATAAAATGCCCTTTTTAAAACGGTAATAATAATCAATCTCATCATGTGTTTCCTGTAACAAAATCAATTTAACAATTCAGTAATAAACTCGGTAAATACTGTGTCATAGCAAACCTTTATATTTGGGAGATTTCAGAAAAGGATCATGTAATCTGTATCACTGTGTGGACCCCTTCATAAAAGGAGTCAAGTATAACTGTAGGTCCCTACTCGAGGGAAAACTGTAACTGTATGCTAGTTCTACCTTCCCACTAGCGAGGGCTATAACTGTAATCGGTAATCGGTAATCTGTAAATACAAGGTGCACCAGGTCTAACGAACCCGCCGTTAGCTACGGGATCCTTCAAAGTATACTCTCATTTATACTTGTCTCTGTATCCGTATATACCCATAGGAAAATATTTTAAAACAATATAGGGCATTTCGGTTCTTTTCAACTCATGTAATTTCATTTCGATAACAGTAAATTCAAGTAACGGTAGAACATATCTAGTGACAACAAGAATATTTAAAACATCGGTAATCATCTCAAATAACTATTTCGGTATCATATCGAGTAAAAGACTTGTCCCACATGCAACTCAAAATGATCGGTAACATATTCATATTAAAAATCATGCAAGTTATGAAAACACAAATTGCGGTAAGATTACTACTCACAGTACTCGTGCCGAAATACCAAATGCTTCACCTCGAGCAATTCGTACAAATTCCTCCAATCAATCTATAATTACATAATATCAATCTCATGTTAATTTCCTTATTTAGGCTAATTCATAGCTATTTTAGAAAACCCAATCATCGGGGTTCATGTTTGAATCTTAAATTGGTGGATTTATATTTACCCATGCTATGAGTAATTTAAGTTAGTCCAAAAATCTTGTAAATAAAAAGGTATTTATATTTAATCATAGAACTAGCCCATACTTCTATCAATTTCAAAATATTTAGTATAATTTATTCCTCTAAAATTAGACCTATCATTGCTTAAACCAAACCTTTATAACCTCATTATCTCCATAGTAATTGTATATTTCTTTATATATAAGAGAAAGTTGATATTGAATCCTTTTGTACTACATGAAATTGCATAGATGCGATGAAATAGTTTAACAAGTGAGGGAAAGAAGGTTAACCTCTTGAGTCGAAGGAGAGCTCTAATACTTTCAATTTCAACTCCCAATTCTTCTTAAGGCCTTTGCCCAAAGCTTTCTTCTTCTTCTTCTTCTCTTTTCCCCCTTTTCCTTTCTCTGTTCGTTTTTTTTTTGTGTGCGCGTTTTTGTATTTTCTCGTTCTGCTTCGTTTCCTTCAGAAGCAATTTGCTTCTAACCCTTTTCACTTTGTTGGCAGCTTATATAATGGGCCTTTCGGCCCTTTTTTTGTTTCTTTCATTCCCCCCTTTTTGTTTTGTTTATTTTGTTACATTGTTTTCTTGTTTTTTTTTAATTCTTGCTAAAGGACAATTATGCCCTCTTTTGAATACGGGTTATTACATTCTCCCCACCTTATGAAATTCGATCCCCGAATTTAACTCAAGTTCGTACCTGTAGACTAAAACAAATGGGGGTACTTGACTCGCATAGTGTCTTCTATCTCCCAAGTAGCTTCTTCAACTGTATGATTTCTCCATATGACTTTCACGAACACGATTTCTTTTGACCGTAGTTTTCTTATTTGTCTATCAACAATAGCCATGGGCTCCTCCTCATAAGACAACTTCTCATCGAGTGGTATAGTCGGTGCTTCAATCACCTGAGATGAGTCTAATATACATTTTCTTAGCATTGAGACATGAAACACTGGGAGAATAAAGGACAACTCAGGAGGAAGTGCCAAACGATAAGCCACCGCTCCTACTCGGTCTAGTATCTCATATGGTCCTATAAACCTGGGGCTCAACTTGCCTCTTTTCCCAAACTGCATCACACCTTTCATAGGGGAGACTCGTAGGAACAGTTTGTCCCCAATTGTGAACACTAAATCTCTTCTTCTCTTATCAGCATAGGACTTTTGTCTACTTTGAGCTGCAAGCAATCTTTGTCTGATCAACTGGACCTTGTCCATAGCTTCTTGTACTAGGTCGGGTCCCAATAAGTTAGTCTCACCAGCTTCAAACCATCCGATAGGAGAACGACATCTTCTACCATACAATGATTCGTACGGTGCCATTTGAATACTGGACTGGAAGCTATTGTTGTAAGCAAATTCAGCTAAAGGTAGATAAACATCCCAACTACCTCCAAACTCAAGAATGCAAGCTCTCAACATATCCTCCAAGATCTGTATAGTATGTTCAGACTGCCCGTCTGTCTGTGGATGAAATGCAGTACTAAGATCTACTCGTGTACCCAATGCTTCTTGAAAAGATTTCCAAAAGCGTGAGGTAAATTGTGATCCTCTATCAGAGATGATGGATATTGGAACTCCGTGAAGTCGGACAATTTCATTCATAAATATCTGTGCATACCTGACTCCACCATATGTATTCTTTACTGGCAAAAAGTGTGCTGATTTCGTCAATCGATCTACAATCACCCATACAGAGTCATAACCTCTAAGAGTTCGTGGTAGACCGGAGACAAAATCCATAGTAATTCTTTTCCATTTTCACTCTGGAATCTCAATTTGTTGTAGTAGTCCTGCGGGTCGCTGATGCTCAGCCTTGACCTGCTGACAAGTCAAACAACTAGAAACAAAGTTAGCAACATCTTTCTTCATACCTTCCTACCAATAAAGTTGCTTCAGGTCATGATACATTTTTATGGATCCAGGGTGTATAGTGTATTTAGTGTTGTGAGCTTCTTTAAGAATAGCATATCTTAACCCATCTACGTCTGCTACACATAGCCTGTCACCCATTCGAAGAACACCATCACTTTCAACAATCATATCCTTACTTTTACCAGCTAAGGCCTCATCTCTGTATTTACATAATCGTTCATCCTCATATTGGGTGGCCTTAATGCGCTCAACTAATGAAGACTTAGCCTGAGCACAAGCCAACAATGCCTCTGAATTTCCGACACTAAATCTGATACCTGTATCTTCTAGTCTCTGAATATCTTTGGCCAAGGGTCTCTTTGCAGGGGCTATATGTGCCAAACTCCCCATAGATTTACTACTCAATGCATCAGCCACCACATTGGCTTTTCCAGGATGATACAAAATAGAACAATCATAGTCCTTGAGTAATTCCATCCAACGACGCTGCCGAAAATTGAGATCTCTCTACTGAAAGATATACTTCAGACTTTTATGGTCAGTATAAATCTCACAAGTTTCGCCGTATAGATAATGTCTCCATATTTTTAGAGCAAATACCACTGCAGCCATCTCCAAATCATGTGTAGGATAGTTTTGCTCGTGCTTTTTCAATTGTCTCGAAGCATAGGCAATAACACGACCATTTTGCATGAGAACACATCCTAATCCCACCCTCGAGGCGTCACAGAATACTGTAAATCCTCCAGAACCTGATGTTAAGGCTAATATTGGTGCAGTTGTCAAACATGTTTTGAGTTTTTGAAAGCTCTGCTCACATTCCTCCGTCCACTGAAACTTTACATTTTTCTGTGTTAGCTTGGTCAGCGGCGCTGCTATTCTGGAGAAATCCTGCACAAAATGCCTGTAATAGCCTGCTAAGCCTAAAAAGCTGCGAATCTCTGTAGGAGAAGTAGGTCTGGGCCATTTCTGCACAGCTTCAGTCTTCGTAGGATCTACCATAATTCCATCCTTGGATACAACATGCCCCAGAAATGCTACCGAGTCTAGCCAGAATTCACACTTCGAGAACTTAGCATAAAGATGATGCTCTCGTAATGTCTGCAACACAGTCCTGAGATGATCCTCGTGTTCTCCTTGGCTACGAGAATATATCAGGATATCATCAATAAAGACTATTACAAAATCTATCCAGATTCGGCTTGAACACCCNTAGAATAGTACAACTAGATATGAATACTAGAANGTTTTCAAGTTTTTTTCAAAGGCTTGAATTGGAATCCTGGAAGGGATAAATATTACATTAGTGTGGCTACCCGTCCCTAGTAGAGAGAGAATGTTAGGCAACCCGAAAAGTCAATGGATGGAGCAAGGGGAGTTAAAAGCTAAAAAAATATCTTGTTGAAGTTTTCAGAATAAAGTGATAGACATAAATATTAGCAGGGAAATAAGAAGAGAGATAATGAAGCATTATGCGTAAGATGTGATACATGGATGACCGTTTTTTTTAATTGTTAGCTAAATGACCAATTTTCCCTCGGATTAAATTATGGGGTATTACATTCTCCCCACCTTATGAAATTCGGTCCCCGAATTTAATTCTGGTACGTACCTGTAGACTGAAATAAGTGAGGGTACTTGACTCGCATATTATCCTCTATTTCCCAAGTAGCTTCTTCAACGACATGATTTCTCCATAAAACTTTTACGAACACAATTTCTTTTGACCGTAGCTTTCTTACTTGTCTATCAACAATTGCCATCGGCTCTTCCTCGTAAGACAACTTCTCATCAAGTGGTATAGTTGGTGCTTCAATCACCTGAGATGAGTCTGATATACATTTTCTTAGCATTGAGACGTGAAACACTGGATGAATAAAAGATAATTCAGGAGGAAGTGACAAACGATAAGCCACCGCTCCCACTCGGTCTAGTATCTCATACGGTCCTATAAACCGGGGGCTCAACTTGCCTCTTTTCCCAAACTGCATTACACCTTTCATAGGGGAGACTCGTAGGAACACTTTGTCTCCAATTGGGAACACTTATTCTCTTCTTCTCTTATCAACATAAGACTTTTGTCTGCTTTGAGCTGCAAGCAATCTCTGTCTGATCAACTGGACCTTGTCCATAGCTTCTTGTACTACCCAATAAGTTAGTCTCACCAGCTTCAAACCATCCGATAGGAGAACGACATCTTCTACCATACAATGCTTCGTACGGTGCCATTTGAATACTAGGCTGGAAGCTATTGTTGTAAGCAAATTCAGCTAAAGGTAGATAAGCATCCCAACTACCTCCAAACTCTAGAATGCAAGCTCTTAACATATCCTCCAAGATCTGTATAGTACGTACAGACTGCCCGTCGGTCTGTGGATGAAATGCAGTACTAAGATCTACTCGTGTACCCAATGCTTCTTGAAAAGATTTCCAAAAGCGTGAGGTAAATTGTGATCCTCTATTAGAGATGATGGATATTGGAACTCCGTAAAGTCGGCCAATTTCGTTCATAAATATCTGTGCATACCTGACTCCACCATATGTTGTCTTCACCGGCAAAAAGTGTGCTGATTTCGTCAGTCGATCTACAATCACCCATACCGAGTTATAACCTCTAAGGGTTCGTGGTAGCCCAGTGACAAAATCCATAGTAATTCTTTCCCATTTCCACTCTGGAATCTCAATTTGTTGTAGTAGTCTTGCGGGTCGCTGATGCTCAGCCTTGACCTGCTGACAAGTCAAACAACTAGAAACAAAGTTAGCAACATCTTTCTTCATACCTTCCTACCAATAAAATTGCTTCAGGTCACTGTACATTTTTGTGGATCCAGGATGTATAGTGTATTTAGTGTTGTGAGCTTCTTTAAGAATATCCTGTTTCAACCCATCTACGTCTGCTACACATAGTCTGTCACCCATTCGAAGAACACCATCACTTTCAACAATCATATCCTTGCTTTTACCAGCTAAGACCTCATCTCTGTATTTACATAATCGTTCATCCTCATATTGGGTGGCCTTAATGCGCTCAACTAATGAAGACTTAGCCTGAGCACAAGCCAACAATGCCTCTGAATTTCCGACACTAAATCTGATACCTGTATCTTCTAGTCTCTGAATATCTTTGGCCAAAGGTCTCTTTGCAGGGGCTATATGTGCCAAACTCCCCATAGATTTTCTACTCAATGCATCAGCCACCACATTGGCTTTTCCAGGATGATACAAAATAGAACAATCATAGTCCTTGAGTAATTCCATCCAACGATGCTGCCGAAGATTGAGATCTCTCTGCTGAAAGATATACTTCAGACTTTTATGGTCAGTATAAATCTCACAAGTTTCGCCGTATAGATAATGTCTCCATATTTTTAGAGCAAATACCACTGCAGCCATCTCCAAATCATGTGTAGGATAGTTTTGCTCGTGCTTTTTCAATTGTCTCGAAGCATAGGCAATAACACGACCATTTTGCATGAGAACACATCCTAATCCCACCCTCGAGGCGTCACAAATACTGTAAATCCTCCAGAACCTGATGGTAAGGCTAATATTGGTGCAGTTGTCAAACATGTTTTGAGTTTTTGAAAGCTCTGCTCACATTCCTCCGTCCACTGAAACTTTACATTTTTCTGTGTTAGCTTGGTCAGCGGCGCTGCTATTCTGGAGAAATCCTGCACAAAACGCCTGTAATAGCCTGCTAAGCCTAAAAAGCTGCGAATCTCTGTAGGAGAAGTAGGTCTGGGCCATTTCTGCACAGCTTCAGTCTTCTTAGGATCTACCATAATTCCATCCTTGGATACAACATGCCCCAGAAATGCTACCGAGTCTAGCCAGAATTCACACTTCGAGAACTTAGCATAAAGATGATGCTCTCGTAATGTCTGCAACACAGTCCTGAGATGATCCTCGTGTTCTCCTTGGCTACGAGAATATATCAGGATATCATCAATAAAGACTATTACAAATCTATCCAGATTCGGCTTGAACACCCTATTAATTAAATCCATGAATGCAGCTGGAGCATTTGTCAGTCCGAAAGGCATCACGAGAAACTCATAGTGCTCGTAACGAGTTCTGAAAGTAGTCTTAGAAATATCTTCATCTTTGATTCTAAGTTGATGATAACCAGAACGGAGGTCAATCTTTGAAAAGTGGGCAGCTCCTTGTAACTGATCAAACATGTCATCTATACGAGGCAAAGGATATTTATTGCGTATCGTTATCTTGTTCAACTGCCGGTAGTCAATGCACATTCTCAGGGATCCGTCTTTCTTCTTTACGAACAGTACTGGTGCACCCCATGGTGATACACTAGGTCTAATAAAACCCTTATCTAACAAATCTTGCAACTGTTGCTTTAGCTCCCTTAACTCTGCTAGTGCCATTCGATATGGGGGTATCGATATGGGCTGTGTGTCAGGTAGCAAATCAATACCAAAGTCTATTTCTCGTACTGGAGGCAATCCTGGTAAATCCTCAGGAAATACATCAGAAAATTCTCTCACTACGGGTACATTTTCTATACTAACTGTTTCCTTTCTTGTGTCATTTACAATAGCTAAGAGACCCAAGCAACCTTTCTTCAGAAGTCGTTGAGCCTTCATAAAAGATACAATTTTGCAAGTCTCTGGAACCTGACTCCCTCTTAGAATAAAACTGGGTTCATTTGGTATCTCAAACCTTACTATCTTTGCATGACAATCGACTATAGCATAGCAAGAAGATAACCAATCCATTCCCATCAGCATGTCAAAGTCAATCATATCAAGTACAATAAGGTCAGCTAGAGTATCTCTACCCTCAACCCGAATCTGACAAGCACGATACACGTATTCAGCTAATAGAGACTCTCCGACAGGAGTAGCAACTAGAAAAGGATCATTCAATAGCTCGGGCTGTCTACTAAATCTCAAAGCAAAGTACGAGGACACATAGGAGTGAGTAGATCCCGGATCAATCAACGCAAGTGCATCAAATGAACAGACAGAAAGAATACCTGTAACCACTGCATTCGAGGCCTGAGCATCCTGTCTAGTAAATGCAAAAACTCTCGCCTGACCTCTACCAGCATTCCCTTGTCCTTGATTCAAAGTAGCACGGTCTCCATCACCTCGACCTCTATTTCCTGTACCTGTAGCACCTGAAGTATTATGAGTAGTCTGAGTCGGTGCAGCTGACTGAATAGAAGCCTGGTTGAAATTTCTCGGAGGCTGAGGGCAATCCCTCAAGTGATGTCCCAACTGGCCACACCGAAAGCACTCTCCAGTTAAAACACGACATTGGCCCGAATGTGATCTACCACAGGTCTAGCAGACTGGAGTAGTGGCATATATCTGCCCAGAATTACGATGTCCAAAAGATGATGGTCCCCTATTACCTTGTTTGTAATGTGGTCTGCATGTGGACTGTGAAGACATGTATGTCCCTGTCTGAGAACCCTGTTGTTGTTGTTGTCCCTGATTTCCTGCTCTTCTATTTTCACTAAAACCGCCACTGAAAGCCCCTCCTGTCTTGGCCTTCTTACGTAATTCACTAGCTGCACGCTCCTCACTTCCCTTGTTTTCAATCTTTCTAGCAAGGTCGACTACATCAGAGTAGGATAAAGTCTTCATCTGTGGGGCTACTGCAGTGTATAGACGACCAACCAATCCATCAACAAACCTCTGAATTTGAGCTTCTTCGGTAGGCACTAAGTGAGGAGCATATATAGCCAGTTTACAAAACTTAGTGTTATATGTTGACACATCCATATCTGGAGTCTGAACCAATCTCTCAAAGTCTCTAGCATGTTGTTGCATCAGACTGTCTGGAAGAAAATGATTCTTGAACAACTTAGTGAACTCGTCCCATGTCAGTGGTGGTGCTCCTGCTGGCCTTCCTAGCAATACAGTTTCATACCATGTGTTGGCCATATCCTCCAGTTTGTATGCTGCGAGCTCCACGGCTCTCTCACTAGAACATCCAAGAGCACGTAATGCCTTAAGTGTCCCATCCAAGAAACTTTGAGGATCTGCTGAATTATCGGAACCTGTGAATTTTGGTGATTTCAATTTCAGGAACTCGTGTAGGGATACTTCCTTATTCCCGAAAGTCTGAGTCTGTGCAGGTGCTTGTGTCTGTGAAGTAGCCTAAGGAGCTGAACTTCCGCTCTGAGTAGGCACCAATGCCTCTAACACATTCAATAACCTTGCCACTGCATTTGCAGGTAAGGCAACACTAGGTACAACAGTTGGCACTGGTTGGTGGAGCGTTCTGAAGTCCCTGCTCTTGCACTTGATCTGGCATAACAGCTTGGGTTTGACCCATGTTCCCAACTTGAGGTTGAGGAGCAGTCTGTCTTCTAGTTTGATGAACCCCAACTTGACCTCCACCCCGGGTAGTACCACGTCCAGCACCACGTCCAGCAGATGAGGATGTACGTGTCCTAGCCATCTGCGAAAGAAATATTCCAAAGTCAATCTCAAGTTATCTCAACGCACGATCAAAGAATGAACGAAGGGAAAACATTCCTAAATGTTCAGTAGCCTCGAGTTCATAAGTATGGGTGCCTACATACCCATGAACAAGACTCCACTAAACATTGCTTCATGACTCGGTACTTAAAGCCTAGGCTCTGATACCAACATTTTCACGACCCAATTTAGGATCGTGACCGGCGCTTAGGAGCAAGTGCTCCCAAGTAAGCCTCATCGGAAATTTTACAGAAAATCGGACAGAGTTTCCCCTGTTTTTGGACTATCCCAAAAATAAACTTGTCTTAGAAATCAACAACCAAACATCCTAATATCATACCAAACAATTGACAACCAATCAGTCAACCAAAACGAGTCTCCACCATTACTAATCAACCCACTAACAACCAGAAATATTAATTTATCTCCAACCTTGATAATAAAGAACGATACTCAACAAAAGACTAATAGCAAAATAATACTCATGACACTAAAAGAATGACTATGGAGCGACTCTAAGAATTCAAAGAAAAGACTATAACAATTGATAAACATCTCCGCCCACGCGAACAAGTGCGAGGCTCACCAAGAATTCTCAACCTCTGCGCTCTAATTAACGAAATCCTCGCCTGCGTCAACTGCTGTCTCTGTAAAAAAAATTAGCGGGGAATGAGTCGCTAGCTCAGTGAGTAATAACACTTAACCACAACCGTTTTTATTTGGGGACAAGTCAGAAAACATGCTTGCATAATAATCACAAAATAAAATGCCCTTTTTAAAACGGTAATAATAATCAATCTCATCATGTGTTTCCTGTAACAAAATCAATTTAACAATTCAGTAATAAACTCGGTAAATACTGTGTCATAGCAAACCTTTATATTTGGGAGATTTCAGAAAAGGATCATGTAATCTGTATCACTGTGTGGACCCCTTCATAAAAGGAGTCAAGTATAACTGTAGGTCCCTACTCGAGGGAAAACTGTAACTGTATGCTAGTTTTACCTTCCCACTAGCGAGGGCTATAACTGTAATCGGTAATCGGTAATCTGCAAATACAAGGTGCACCAGGTCTAACGAACCCGCCGTTAGCTATGGGATCCTTCAAAGTATACTCTCATTTATACTTGTCTCTGTATCCGTATATACTCATAGGAAAATATTTTAAAACAATATAGGGCATTTCGGTTCTTGTCAACTCATGTAATTTCATTTCGATAACAGTAAATTCAAGTAACGGTAGAACACATCTAGTGACAACAAGAATATTTAAAACATCGGTAATCATCTCAAATAACTATTTCGGTATCATATCGAGTAAAAGACTTGTCCCACATGCAACTCAAAATGATCGGTAACATATTCATATTAAAAATCATGCAAGTTATGAAAACACAAATTGCGGTAAGATTACTACTCACAGTACTCGTGCAGAAATACCAAATGCTTCACCTCGAGAAATTCGTACAAATTCCTCCAATCAATCTATAATTACATAATATCAATCTCATGTTAATTTCCTTATTTAGGCTAATTCATAGCTATTTTAGATAACCCAATCATCGGGGTTCATGTTTGAATCTTAAATTGGTGGATTTATATTTACCCATGCTATGAGTAATTTAAATTAGTCCAAAAATCTTGTAAATAAAAAGGTATTTATATTTAATCATAGAACTAGCCCATACTTCTATCAATTTCAAAATATTTAGTATAATTTATTCCTCTAAAATTAGACCTATCATTGCTTAAACCAAACCTTTATAACCTCATTATCTCCATAGTAATTGTATATTTCTTTATATATAAGAGAAAGTTGATATTGAATCCTTTTGTACTACATGAAATTGCATAGACGCGATGAAATAGTTTAACAGGTGAGGGAAAGAAGGTTAACCTCTTGAGTCGAAGGAGAGCTCTAATACTTTCAATTTCAACTCCCAATTCTTGTTAAGGCCTTTGCCCAAAGCTTTCTTCTTCTTCTTCTCTTTTCCGCCTTTTCCTTTCTCTGTTCGTTTTTTTTTTGTGTGCGCGTTTTTGTATTTTTTCGTTCTGCTTCGTTTCCTTCAGAAGCAATTTGCTTCTAACCCTTTTCACTTTGTTGGCAGCTTATATAATGGGCCTTTCGGCCCTTTTTTTTTGTTTCTTTCGTTTCCCCCTTTTTGTTTTTTTTATTTTGTTACATTGTTTTCTTGTTTTTTTTTTTAAAATTCTTGCTAAAGGACAATTATGCCCTCTTTTGAATACGGGTTATTACACTGGTATTTTTCTAACTGGCTTTATCGTGGAGCCATTATAGAATATGGTTGTTGTGCTATCTTTCTTGCACCTCTAATATTAAGAGTGATTTTGCTATGTTCTCAATCATGATTCCTATAACTTTTGGGTCCAATAATTGGATTCCTGATTTACTTCGTTGATGTATCTCTTTAGTTTCCTCCTTCTTCTGATCGACCTTTATGTCAGCTTAAGTTATCTCCCGGTCTGTGGTTCATGGTATTAGTTATTCTGTTTAGCCTTTCATGGGCGCTGAGGAATATGCATGATACAATCCTTTAACAAGTTAATCCTTCGTTTATGACTTGGTCTCAATTCTTTCTTTTAACGTATACCAGAATCTTCTACGACTGTATATGCTGCATGTATAAAACTCCGAACCCTTAAGTGCATTCATAACGTAACCAACTATGGATCATTGATCAAATAATTTCTTTCGTTCCTTCTCAACTTTCTTTAATTGCAAGCAATTGCTTTTCCTGGTCGTTCTGCCACTTTGTTCAGTGCATACTTGGCTTATCTTTATTCCTACGCATGCCGGAATTTTCGTGCAACTCATATTTTCTCGAATATTACTTTTGATTTTTACTTCCCGTTCATTAGCCGCGGTAGGTGCCACTTTCTTATGGAGTGCATACAATGTTGCAGTGAGACTCTTATTACAAGACCATTTCCTCTTAGGTCACTCTGCTTAGGTTGAAGCCTTCTTCCTTATTTCCTCAGCTAGTCTTTCATTGTAGTATTTAGGGAAGACCCTATGACTCTTGTAAAGCTGCGAGCTTATTACATCGTATACCCAATAAAATTTTTGATGTTCTTCCTCACCTATAATTATCCGTAGTTTTTTTATCTCCACGCCCTTGTGCTTGGAGGGTTACTTCTGAACTAATATTTCGATTGACTTCCCTGTGGTACTCTCTTTTATTTCCGTAGCACTCATACGGTACCTTTAACTACCCCAACTCCTATCTGAATATTTCTCAAGTATTAGAATGACATTACTGCGAGGCTGAATTCACTATATTGGGTTTTACTATCTTTAGTTTGCACGATCTGCTGACTCGTCTTTAACCTCCTGTTTAACAATAACTAGGCTCTTCCCGAATCAATTACTAACTACTTGTTGGCCCATTCTCATATCAATATTCCGCTTAATCTTTCTTGGGTTATTTCCTTGTCTTAACTTACGTCTCGCACTAGCTCCTTATTTTTGAATAACATCCCGAGCAGGAACCCCTTACTTCCTTTCCTTGGCGTCGTGCTTGCTTAATGTTCTAGAATTGTAGCATATACGTAGGAGCTGAATAAGTGTAATCTCATTCCTTTTTCTTACCGCATTCTTCCTTTATCATTCCATGATTACTAGAACTACCTAATTCTGACTTTATGCCATATCACTCCATATTCCCCCCTTTAGGGAAGTACTATGAGTTGGAGCTACGACAATCTACCTATAGATGTTTTACCTCTTCATTTTTGGCTTCTTTACACATTATCGATTACCCTTACTCGCCTTATGGAAATCCTTCTGTACCAAGGACAACAAAATTCCTTACTCGCGAGGAGACACTTAGTATAACTGGAAATACAGTCCCTTAAGCTTAACTGTGCTCACATTGCTTGCTTTAGGGAAGCGTCTTCCTGAATAATCATTCTCTGAATTTCTCATGAATCTTCTTTTGTTGTCCCTACTATTATCGCGGGAATGCAATATGAAATTCTCATGATACTGACTATTATTAAATCACTCAGTCCCTAATTCATGTTTAGTTTATCTTGTTCACCAGCCCATAATGATTTCTATTACTCTAGGGTCTAACTTTTCCTTTTGGTAATCACGTCAGAGTTGCGAACTTATTTCTCGAAATGAGGATATGACTTTATGGCCTATACTTTTTTGTTGTCTCAAGGCCTGTCACCTCTCGTCTTTTCCTTTACTTGACTATAGACTCTGTAATATTGTTATCTTTTTGACCTACCATTGTCATCCATGTATCACATATTACTCTTAATGCTTCATTAGCTCTCTTCTTATTTCCTGCTAATATTTCTGTCTATCACTTTATTCTGAAAACTTCAACAAGATATTATTTTGCTCTTAACTCACCTTTGCTCCATCCACTAGCTCTTCGGGTTTCCAAGCATTATCTATCTACTAGGGACGGGAGTCATAGTAAGATAATATTTATCCCTTTCAAGGCTTCCAGTGCCTATCTTTGTAGTACTCATATCTAGCCGTACTATTTTAGAGTGTATCATCTGGGTGCCTCACAAGGAGATCTATTAGCATATTTGCACTATCCTTCAGAAATGTCAACTAACTCTACCAATCCATCCCCTATTTTGGGTTATTCTAACCCCAGCCGAATCTTGATAACCCGTCCTTCTCTTAAACTATATCTGTTAGCTCCCATAGGGCATAGCTGAGATCGGTGTTGCCGATTGTACGTACATCTTTCACTATTGAATGTAACCCAAAATGATTATATCTCCCTTCCTGAATGGTGAATAATGATAACTTTATTAACTGGGTACCTCGTACCCTTCTTCATCTTACTTGTTTTACTTGCTGAAACCTGTGTCTTCCTTCCGATTCTGGTATTCCTTTTTACCGTAAGAGTGAATAAGTATTCTTGCCTTAAAACTCCTTATCAAGAACCTTGCACCTTTTAGTACACGCATGGTCTGCTGAAGATCTCACATTTACTCATCATAAGCATAATGCAAAACCGAGTTTCTCTGACTCAACACTTCCACAACTATAACTCTTACCGATCATCTTTCTGAATGTAGGCACTGTTGTATTACGAATAAGATAGAGTTTGGGAAATTGAGTTCTTACAACTGAGCTCTACCACACGATCTAGAGTAAAAAGAAAGAGTGACAATCCCAAATGCCCTGTAGCCTCCTACTTATAAGTGTGGTGCACGACACACCCATAAACAAGACTCTACTAGACACGGTTTGTAGACTCCCTAGGACAGAACTGCTCTGATACCACTTTTGTCACGACCCAAACCGATGGGCCGTGACGGGCACCTGATACCTTACTCAACCGAGTACCAACATAACGTATCTTTTCGTATCATACTATCATAGATAACTGAGCCGGAGAGGCTGCCGTAAAATAGGTAGAATACAACATGTAATACAACCTTATACATAAGACATATGGGCCTCTAAGATCAAAATAACCACTCGTATACTGAACATAGGCCGACAAGGACATACAATCTTTCGTACATGACATCTGTCTACAAGCCTCTAAGGATACATAATTGTCATAAAGGTCGGGACAGAGCCTCGCCATACCAAACAATACACATCTGAATCATACTGACCAAACAAGCAACTCCGGAGCAAATGGAGTGCACCAACATCTTCCGCTGAGCTGATCGCCTACTTGGAGGACTCTCGACCTGTCTATCAAGGCCTGCAGGCATGAACGCAACGTCCCCAAGCAAAAGGGACGTCAGTACGAATAATGTACCGGGTATGTATGGCACATAAATAAGTACGTAAAAGGCATAGAAGTAATATAGAGTAAATGACTCGACCTGTAAGTCTGGATAACTCTGTAAATCATGAAATACTTTTAGTGCCATGCATATACGTATGAATCTCATGTCGTGCATAGGTACATGTGTTCATAAAATCATCAAGTCTCTGAGGGCATCCCATCATATCATCTCGGCCACTGTGGGCAAAATCATCAACGTATACCAGTTGATCAGGTGGTGGTGCGTATGTAACGCCGTAACCTTTTCCCATATCCCATATAAATATAATATACATATATACGCGTATATAATACCGTCTGGTCATTGGTCAATGTATATGTATAAATGCATGAAATGTATAAGAAATACTTTAATAAGATTTTCTCGGAATGCCATAAAAATCAATATACATTTTGGATAACTTTATCAAATACGTATTTTACTGGGACCCATGAACAGAAGATAATAATAATTCACATGGGGAATAAAGAATATAGACACCCCTAGTATTTCTATGAATAGAGTAATTTATGGAAACCGTGCGTTTGCTCGTTTCATCTGTATAATTTGAATAATGCCAAAAAGAAGGAAGAAATAACCTTAACATATCTGGAGCAAGGGAAAATCCGTGTAATATTCTTGGAAAAGATTGCAAAGAATTTTCATTGTTTAATGAAGTATTTAGAATCAGAACTTTGCTTGAATTTGATAATAGCAACGTTCTGTTCTCTTTTGTTTGAAATTGAGAATGGGAAAGTTTGTTCTGTTAATGAAACTTTGTTTGAAAATCACTTCCTAAATTCTCATTGTAGTAAAATGACTTATGATGATATAACAATATAAGAATGAAGTGTCATTTTACTTTGCTACTTGGTTGCCACCTATTAAATGACTAAGGAGTCATTTGTTTTAAATTGTGGCCAACTGCCACGTTTTTTTTAGGGTGGAATTTATAAATTTTTATTCACTTATTAATTAATTGGGTAATGTCTCGTTACCCGGTAATTAACCAATTACCCGCATAATTTAAAAATTATCTCAAATTACTTAAAATTCTACTTATTTTTAATATACTTTATATATCATATACCGTGTTCATATGGTACCTTGTATTGTACTAGTCCATAAATATCGGGTATTATCGCTCAACCCGTATTTTATCCCAAATCGGCCACCTTCAACGAAACTCGTTTTCTTTAATTCGTGTACTCTTTATCCTTCATGACACTTTTTTATTGCTTGTTATAAATAGCATAAATATGTTAATCTCAAAATAATCTCATCCCCGAGTCTACGTCGATTAACTGAAGACAAAACTTTAACGTACGAAAACGCGAGATATAACATGTAATACTGCAAGACGTAACATCATCGTAATATAATACTGCGGGAGGTAGTATCGACGTAATATTACGGGGTGTAACAAGTGGCTCGGGAGATGATGAAGATGGAGGCGAGATCCCCGAAGGGGAAGAGGCCGTTGAAAACCCGGGGGTCATGGCTGGTGCTGTTGACAGCACAACTTCCGAGGGAGCCGCCGAAGGCATAGCCCCGGTGGTAGATTAGGGTTTTGTTTGCTTTTTGCCCTTGTAGGGGCTTCAGACATAGGCCTTGTAAATGCACCCTTGTGAACATTTTAACATATATGTAAAGGCTTTTCGTTTTTCCTTTGCTTCTGTAGGAACAAACTGTGACACTTGTTTGATAATTGATCCGAAATTTTGGACTTCAAATTTAAACTCTTAGGTTCCCACTACCGCTGAGCGGTTTGCAATGGCCGAGAGTTGATCGTTTTGGGGCTTAGTCCCCGAGTCACATTTCGACTTGAGCTTATTTGACCTTTAGGTCTACCGTATCGGCCTTGAGGCTATTTGAGCAGGCTTTGAGATTTTGCGTATTTGGTCGGTATGACCTCTAATATAGGCTGGAACTTTAGGCTGTTGCGCATTGGGTCGGTACGACCTTTAATATAGGATGGC
This sequence comes from Nicotiana attenuata, assembly GCF_001879085.1. Classification (NCBI taxonomy): domain Eukaryota; kingdom Viridiplantae; phylum Streptophyta; class Magnoliopsida; order Solanales; family Solanaceae; genus Nicotiana; species Nicotiana attenuata. Next base: position 92,998,597 of record NC_031994.1, on the reverse strand, counting down.
GCTTAGGCTCTTACGCATTTGTCTTTAGGCACTTTTTAGTTAACTGTTTCAGGCTCAGTCTTCGAGTCAGATTTTGACTCGAGCTCATTGACCCTTAGGTTTTTGAATTTTAAGCTAGCGTCTGGGCTCTTACGCATTGGGTCGGTACGACCTCTAATACAGACTGGCGACAGCGACTCTTACGCGTTGGGCCGGTACGACCATTAGTTTAAGGTGGCGACAGTGGCTCTTACGTGTTGGGTCGGTACGACCTTTAATTTAAGCTGGCGACAGTGGCTCTTACGCGTTGGGTCGGTTGGACCATTAGTTTAAGCTGGCGACAGTGGCTCTTACGCGTTGGGTCGGTACGACCTTTAATTTAAGCTGGCGACAGTGGCTCTTACGCGTTGGGTCGGTACGACCTCTAGTATAGGCTTATTTTTCCCTCGTTAAAGACTTTTTTTTTGAAGTTTTTGTGTTCGCCTGACTCTTCGACGGTTCGATAAGAACCTCGATTGTGAGACGTTATGCAGCGATAAATGAGCACCTCAGAGGGTTTCGCTCGATGGCTGAATGTTTCGAAGCCTGTTGTTTGGAGCTGACATGGTCGAAGCTCTTTTGCTTATGCCGAGGGTAGCCTGATTAAGCGGTTCTTTTCGAAGTATTTTCGATGTAATTTGAAGGCCTGCGAGTTTTATGGCGACGATCAGGCGTCCCCCAGTCGCGTTAGTTTAGCTGGTACAGCCTTGTGACCGTAGTCATCGTATTTGGCCGTAGCCTTTTAGTCCTCGAGTGAAGTAGCTTCGGCGTCTATATCGAGGGTATGCCTTTTTAGGGGTCTTACAAGTTTGAATATATAGCCTTAACTTTTAAGATCGGGGTTATGCCTTTTGTAAGGTCTTATAAATTTGAACATGCCTTACTTGAGGTCTTACAAATTTGGTTACTTGGTACAAGTATAACTCATGCCTTGCTTGAGGTCTTACAGATTTGGTATTGCCTTATGAAGGTCTTATGAGCTTGAGGTTGCCCGCATGGGGTCTTATAGCCTCGAGTTTGACAAATTGATGGGTGGCGGTCGACGATAGTCCCCGAGACATCGAAAGTTTTTTGGCTCTGGAGCCGTTTTGTGCAAACTTGGAGTTGCCTCATTGAGGGCTCACGAGTTCGAAGTTTCCGACCCGGAGGTCATATGGCTTCGAGTTTTTTACGTCAGTCCCCGAGTGTTCGGGAAATTTCTAGCTCTGGAGCCGTTTCTTGAAAAAATAGTGGATTTCTTTGAGGCGCAAAGTGTTTTGAAGGTAAAAATATTCCTTGATTACTTGGCACAAGTATACATGTTTGTGAAGGGCTCAATTATTCTACGCGGACACGGTTCATTCGATCGTTTGGCCCGATACATCATTTTCCTATTGAGACCCTTTTTGGCTCATCTCGGCTTCTTCGAGGGAGTGATCTCCCGGAGGGATGCCCCCCGGTATTCGAGGTTGATTGAACAGAAGCCTTGAATACCTGTTAAGCTCTCCTTAGGTAGCATATAGAAGTTGCCTCGTTAAAAACCTTGCCGGTAAAACCCTTCTTGGGATAAAATTCGATCTAAGGAAAAGAGTGCAATGAATGCTTCAAAACCCAAGGTTTTCGAGTCGGGGGACGCTTCGGCGTCTTCCATCGGACTCATTAGCAGTAGTAGTGTTTGAGCATTGATATGTTCCAATTGCTTGGAAGTTGTTCGCCTTCCATGGTACCGAGCTTGTAAGACCCTTTGCAGATCACTCCGAGGATGCGGTAAGGTCCTTCCCAGTTCTGGCCTAGCTTTCCTTCATTAGGGTTTCGAGTGTTCAGGGTGACTTTCCTTAGGACCAAGTCCCCGACTCCGAAATGTCGGAGATTTTTTCTCCTGTTATAGTACCTTTCGATCCTTTGTTTTTGGGCGTCGGACCAGTGAAGCTTCTTGCTTTAAATCCAATAGCTCGAGGGCCGGAGTCATGGCTTCGTTGTTTGACCTTTTGGTGGCGTGTCAGACCCTGGCGCTTGGTTCTTCGACCTCGACCGGTAAGAAAGCCTCGGCGCCATATACCAGAGAGAAAGGCGTTTCTCCTATTCTTGATTTTGGAGTTGTTTGATATGCCCATAGCACTTCGGGTAATATTTCTCTCCATTTCCCTTTGCACTTTCTAACTTCTTTTTTAAGTTTTGAATGATGGTCTTGTTTGTGGACTCGGCCTGACCGTTTGCACATGGGTGGTAGGGTGTCGACAGGATTCTTTTAATTTTGTGGTCCTCGAGGAACTGCGTTACTTTGCTTCCGATGAACTGTTTTCCGTTATCACATGTTATCTCGGAAGGAACCTCGAATCAGCACATGATATGGTCCCAGATGAAGTTAATGACTACTTTTTCCCTTATCTTCTCGAAGGCTTGCGCTTCCACCCATTTTGAGAAATAGTCAGTCATAAATAAAATAAATCTAGCTTTACCTGGTGCCGTCGGTAGGGGTCCGATGATGTCCATCCCCCACTTCCTGAACGGCCATGGTGACAGGACTGAATGTAGCTGTTCACCGGGTTGGTGAATCATCGGTGCGTATCTCTGGCATTTGTCGCATTTTCAGACAAATTCTTTGGTGTCTTTCTCCATGCTGTTCTAATAGTAACCTGCTCTAATCACCTTTTGGACTAAGGAATCAGCACCAGAGTGATTTCCGTAGGTGCCCTCGTGGATTCCTCGGAGCACATAATCTGTATCCCCCGGCCCCAGACATACTGCTAGGGGCCCACCAAAGGTTCTCCTGTACAGAGTTTCATTTTCATCTAGCGAGAATCGGGCTGCTTTGGTTCGCAGAGCCCTCGACTCTTTTGGGTCCGCGGGTAGCTTCCCACTTTCCAAATAATCGATATATTTGTTTCTCCAATCCCATGTCAGGCTATTGGAGTTGATATCGTCGTGGCCTTCCTCGATCACTGATTTGGATACCTGAACAACAGCCCCGGAAGTAAGTCATCTTCCTCGACAGATGATCCCAAGTTTGCGAGGGCATCGGCCTCGCTATTCTGCTCTCGAGGTATGTGGACCAGAGTCCATTCTTTGAAGCGGTGCAATGTGATTTGAATTTTGTCTAGGTATCTTTGCATCCTATTTTCTCGAACCTCGAAGCTACCATTTACCTGATTTACTACCAGAAGGGAATCACATTTTGCGATGACTCCTGCTCCTAGGCCTTTGGCCAATTCCAGACCTGCAATCATAGCCTCATACTCGGCTTCGTTGTTAGTCAATGTTGCCCAATTCACGTTCGAGGCGCCGTCGATGAACAAGGTCCATACCCCCCGAAGACGTGCCCGTTTTTAGTAGAAGTTCTTTCTCTACCTCGGGCACGAGGGCAGGTGTGAAGTCGGCCACAAAATTCGCCAGAATTTGGGACTTGATAGCCGTTCGAGGTTGGTATTCGATATCGTACCCCCGAGTTCGATCCCATTTGGCCAGATGGCCTGACAATTCGGGCTTATACAATATGCTTCGGACATGATATGTTGTTAAAATACAAATACGATGGCATTGGAAATAAGGCTTTAATTTTTGAGATGCGCTTATTAATGCAAGAGCTAACTTTTCTAGGTGCGGATACCTGGTTTCGGCATCTCCCAGGGTCCGACTTACATAATAGACAGGGAATTGCATACCTTTCTCTTCTCGAACCAACACACCACTTACCGCTACCTCGGACACAGCCAGGTACAAATACACCGTTTCATCCTCCTTTGGGGTGTGGAGTAAAGGAGGGTTCGTCAGATATCGCTTCAACTCCTCTAAAGTACGTTGGTATTCCGGAGTCCATACGAAGCCGTTTTTCTTTTTGAGTAGGGAGAAGAAATGATGACTCCTGTCTGACGACCTTGATATGAATTGGCCCAAAGATGCTATTCGCCCAGTCAGCTGTTGCACGGCCTTTACATTGTTTACCACCGTGATCTCTTCGATGGCTTTGATTTTATCGGGATTGATCTCAATCCCCCTGTTTGACACCATGAATCCTAAGAATTTACCCGAACCCACTCCGAAGGCACATTTCTCGTGATTGAGTTTCATGTTGTAGCTTCTGAGGATGTCGAATGTCTCTTGCAAATGAGTTAAATGGTCCTCTGCGCGCAGGGACTTAACTAACATATCACCAATGTAGACATCCATGGAATTGCCTATTTGGTTTTCGAACATCTTATTAACTAGGCTTTGGTATGTGGCTCCCGCATTTTTTAGCCCAAAGGGCATCACATTATAGCAGTAAGTACCGTACTTCGTGATGAACGAAGTTTTTTCCCTATCCTCGGGGTTCTTCTGAATTTGATTATACCCCGAGTAGGCATCGAGAAAGGTGAGGATCTCGTGGCCGGTCGTAGCATCGATCAAGCGGTCGATGTTGTGCAATGAGAATGAGTCTTTGGGGCATGCTCTATTCAAGTCTTTATAATCTACGCACATTCTTAACTTATTCCCCTTTTTGGGAACTACCACTACATTGGCCAACCATTCAGGATATTTTACTTCCCTAAAAGATTCTATTTTGAGGAGTTTTGTTACCTCATCCTTGATGAACGCGTGTTTTTACCTCGAATTGAGGTCTTCTTTTTTGCTTCACCGGTTCGAACTTGGGGTCGACACTTAGTCGGTGGGTGGTTATTTCCGGAAGGATCCTTGTCATATCTAAATGGGGCCACGCAACGCAATCGATGTTATTAATAAGGAATTGAATTAATTTTCTCCTGAGTTCGGGGGTTAATCCCGTTCCCAGGTATACCTTCCTATCTGGGAGATGCTCGATCAAAACGACTTGTTCCAGCTCTTCAACTGTTGATTTTGTTGCATCTGATTATTCGGGGGCAATGAAGGTTGGGGGGGGGGCGAGGAAATCTTCTTCATCGTTCTCGGGGGTCTGTTTGTCCGCCGGCTCCTCCGAGGTGGAGGGTATTGAGGTTGGTGCCTCCTCATGAACCGCAAACAATTCCTTCTCGCATGTTGTTCTCTATATTCCATTTTTATACCGTCTTCTATCGAAAACTTTATCTTCTAATGAAGAGTTGACGGTACTGCCCTCATGTTGTGTATCCACGGCCTTCCAAGTAATGCATTGTATCTCATGTCACCTTCGATGACATGAAATTTTGTGTTTCGAACTTTATCGAACACGTTGACTGGGAGGGTGATCTCCCCCTTCGTTGTTTCGCCGGCCATGTTGGAACCGTTGAGGACTCGGGAGGTAGGTATGATTTGATCGAGCAATTCGAGCTGCTCCACCACCTTCGACCTGATTACGTTGGCCGAGCTACCTGGATCCACGAGTACACGTTTAACTTGAACGTTATTCAAGAGAAATAAAATTACCAGCGCATCGTTATGGGGATGAGACAAGGTCTCGAAGTCCTCTTCACTGAAGGTAAGGACGTCCTTGGGTATGCGGCCCCGGATTTGCTCTTCCGTTGCGGCGGAAACCTTTTCCTGCTTGATCACGGGTCCTTGGGGAACGTCGGTCCCTCCGATGATCATATGAACGATGTGCTGGGGTTTTCCCATTTTGTTTCTCCTGTCTGCCTCTCTTTCTTCCCGGGTTGGATTTTTTCGAGCTTCCTGTTGGTTCTCTTGGCGTATACTCCTGTTGGTGTGGGAGATTATGTCAATGTGTTGGGCGTTACGCGAGACCGCGTCCACGGGAATTGGTTCTAGTGCATCCTCAGGGTTTCATGGTGGTACACCAATACCTGGAACAGCTACACCATTCTCTCCATGGTCCTCAGGACCGTTGTTCTCACGTGCGTTCACTGAGTTTGACATTTTGAACTGAAATCAAAGATTCTTGGACAAGAAAAAGCGTGAAAGATATCTTGCGTTATGTAGCAAACCAGCAAGAAAATATCACTATTATTTTTAGCCCCACGGTGGGTGCCAAACTGTTTACCTTGAAAATGGTAATTACAATTAGATTTGATTTTGTGATTCTAAAAATACGTAATTTATTTTTATGCTAGTTGTTACGCAATAGAAGCTAAGTGTGAAACTAGAAAATAAGAGAAAAGCTTGAAGGCTGTGTGTCAAGCAAATCGAGTGGCTGAGCATCGAGGCCTCGAGCTAGGTTATACGGGGCCTCGAGCTAGGTTATACGGGGCCTCGGGGTCGAGCTAAACGTTAGGCTGTGGACAGTCGATGAAGAACTAACGGTTTTGACGAAGGCTCTTTACGATCAATAATGAGTAATAAATGAAGAACAATAAATGTAAGCAATGAATGTAAACAGTAAGATCAAAGGAGAATATGTTTAAGCTAGAGAGCAAAGAATGTTCTTGTTCTTATATTGAATGTCATCCCCCTTTACAAAATGGTAAGGGCCCCCTTTATATAGGAAGGGAATCCCAATATAGTACATGAGTGATTATTACAAAAAAAATATAGATGGTACATCTATTCACTAGTCTGGTACAGATTAGTGCTTCTCTTGCAGGTATTGTCAGCTTTGGTCACGTGCCTTGGGAACTTCCCGCTTGTTCATGGTAAGCATCGATTTGCGCTGCCCCGAGGTCGTTCATAAAGAACCCTCGAGGACGAATATCGAGCTGTTCCCCGGGCCTTCAAGGCGAAACTTCGGCAAGGCACAACGGTCGTAAAATTGGGCTTTCCGATTTTAGCCGCATACAAATTGTATTCAATCATACTTGAATTGGGGTGCGATTCGTGTGTTTCAGGTTGTTGACGTGATTTGAGGCCTCGACTAAGTTCGTATCGTGTCTTAGGACTTGTTGGTATGTCTGGTTGAGGTCATGGGGGCCTCGAGCGAATTTCAAATTGTTAACGGATTGGAATTGAGACTCAGAAGATTGCTGAAGCAGCTGATATCTGGTGTCATCGCATAAAAGATTTTCACTAAATTTTATAGTAAGAAGTCAAGTGCAAGTTTTGTTACGTACACTCTCCAATCCATTATAGTTGTCATGTTACACGTCTCTTAAAAAACTATTAAGTATTAATATGAACTACTGTTTGACTATTATACCCTTATTTATTTCTCTTGTTTAGATTTCCTATACAATGAAAAAAATAATTAATTATATTTTGATTTTTTAAAATGGCAAGTATTGTGGATCAATTAATTCTAGTGATCGTGAAAACTAAAATGGACGGGTGAGTATAACTCAAAATTCTTCTTTTTGAGGATGTCTTATTGAGACATCTATAAAGACATAGTTTCTCACCCCAAATATATCCCTTGTTTGAATTGACACAACTTGCTATAAAGAAATTTTCGTCACAAAAAGACAACAACGATAAGCATGAAAAATCAACGCAAGGTGGAATTGAAGTAAAGATATAGTTCCCCCACCACACTCGTCTCCTACTTTTATCATTTATTATAGACATTTTAAGCCACTAACTTTCTCTCTTTATAAAAATAATAATGAAACACTCCAAAATGACAAATAAAATTATCTAAAAATGACTTCATCACACCCACCAACCGAAAATAGAAAAAAACAATAAAAGAATCTCTTTTATGTTCTCATGCCAGACTTTTCTTTTTCTCATTATTTCTTGAAAGGATAAAAATGATAAGTAGAAACTTAGGAAGAGAATATGAAAGTGACATTCAGCTTAATTTTCATATGAAGTTCTATTTATGTCTATTAAGATGAGCTGTAGTGAAAATACTGTGTGTGGTTGTAAATGCCCAAAAGGAACAAATTAAACATACGTAAATATAAATGAAAATGATAGTGTGTTTCTTTTTTCTTTTCCTTTTTTACTATTAAAAGTTGTGGTAGAATGAATATAATGCCTCCATCCTTGACCTATATCATATTTGAGGTGGAAATAAAAAAAATCCTCATAATAAGCGCTTTCCCTTTAATGAGCCGCATCTGTGATGCGAATTGGATTAGTCGGAGCTAGGGGTGTCAATGGATATTTGAAAACCGATTAAACCGACCGAACCGTACCGCACCGAACCGACTTTTAGGTTTGTTTTAAAGAAACCGTAGGTTTTTATATAAATCTATAACCGTACCGATAATTAGGGGTAGGTTTTTTATTTTATAAAAATAAACCGAAAAAATACCGAACCGTACCGAATAAATTTTACATGTGAAAAATATATTTATATAGTAAGCTTAAAACTAATAAAGTATTAAATTTTTCATTGGGCCTTGGAATTATAAAAACTGTTACAAGCCAACAACTAATTAAACTCAAAATACTAGTTCCTAAAACCTATTATCCTACTTATACTTAAACTAAGTTATTCCAAGTATCTTTAATAGCAAGACACAAAGTATTCCAGCGATTATGAGTAGCAAACTATAATGTATTGAATATGTTTCCCTTCATATAATTTAGATTTATCTTTTTTAATATTTAATATAGACTTTATTCTTGAGGCCCAGCTTGATTAATATCTTTTCACTCGTGTGATTTATATTTTCTTTGCTTTTACTTGGTTTCTTTTACATTGCTGTCGAATAGTTGATGTATCTATACTCTAGCCATCTTTCATGTTTTTTAATTCATCACCTTTTAAGCCGTAAAAATGTCTAGAGAGTTTTGCTAAGTCCTATAAAAGAACGCATGTTATTGCATTCTACTTTTACCGGTGAATTTTACATGACGTTTAAAAAAATACCGAAAATTAACTGAACCGTACCGATACCGAAGTGAAACCGACATGATTGGGACGGATTCGAAAAGTCTAATTTTTGTTATGCATAATAGCATAACCGAAAAATTGGTACAGTACAAATTCTATAAAATAACCGGCCGAACCGAACCATTGACACTCTAGTCGGAGCCAAGGCGAATATCGGACATTGAGTGTGAAACAAAAGAAGATACTCCCTCCATCCCAATTTGTATATCATAGTTTGGATTTCGAAAATAAAATTTCTTAATTTTAATCATGAATTCGGACACTAAATTTTTAAATTTTTTAAAATAAAATCTACATATTTAAAAACTACGAAAAAGTACTATAAATCATAATAATTAATAATTTAAAATATTTAAAAGCTATAGAAAAATTACGATTAAAGAAAAATTTATTTGATAATTTTAAATGGCCAAGTAAATTAGGACAAATGAGTAATATGTTTTTGACAGGTGGTTGCGTGCACTTTTTAAAGGTTTCCACTTGCAGTTCACTTGCTATGCCTACTTTCAGTGGACTTTCCCTAAAAAGCAATATAGGGCTGAGTAACCTTGTGATGCGTTCCTTTTTTTATCCAAATTTAGGATGGGAGGAAAAAAGGTGCCTCATCTAGATAACTATCGGTATGATATAGTCAAATCTTTCTATAACAGTTGTTCTTATATTTATGGACTGTTATAATAAAGTATAATTATATAGGATATATATTGTAACAACAAATAAGAATTGATCTCGAGAAAAAATATACACTTTTATAATAAATAATTGTTATATGGAGATTTTGTTATAGAAAGTCCTGGGTGTACTCTCCTTTCCTTCTACATTCATATTTGGTTTCGTACTTCTGATCCCATTGGCGTAGAATAAGAATGATATGGGAATGTTTGTTTCATATATAATCATGATTTTATTGTCCTCGATGTTAGGAATATAATTTAAATTATATTTTTGTCCAATATAATATTTATTTTTAAAGGATAAAAAAACAAATAATATTTTGCTAATGCCTTGGGTTATTAACAAGAAGAATTCTGAATTCATATCTTATTAATTTCATCTCAACAAGAGTATTTCCCACAAATTTAAGCATTGACGAGTAGAGTAATCTAGTATATGGGTTAGTAGGAGATAGCAAGTACCTGTTAAATTTGTTAAGAATGTGAGCAAATTGATTTGAATACCATCATTTTAGAAAATGTACAAATTTGACTTGAATAAGAGTTTTTCACCATTTTCTTCTTTTTAACATAAAATAAAAATTAAAGCTTTTCACCTTTCACCAAAAAAGAAAGAAAAAGAAACACATAGTAACATTAATTTTGTACAGTCAAACCTCTCTATAACATTCTCGTTTGTTCCGAATATTTTTGGATATTATAGCGAAGTGTTGTCATATACAACATATATTATAACATACCATGAAAATTGGTTCCAGAAAAGCTTGGCTTTGATAGTGAAGTGTTGTTATATAAGGATGTTGTTATAAAGAGGTTTGACTATACTTTAAAGTAGGGCTTAATTTTAATCCAAAATTTGGGAAAAGGAGAGATGATTTCTATCATCTAAATGTATTATAATCCGAATGGTCATGGATAAAAGGAATATTTCCCATAGTAAATTTATCTGAGACATTAATCTATTTAATATTATGAACGATTAGTTAAGGAGGGACAGTCCAAGCTGTAGGAGTTTATTTAATACTCCATTATATTATGGATGACTAGACTAGTTAAGGAGGGCCACTTCGTTTCATAAGTTAGTCCGACCTATAATTTTCATATCATGCCCTATTAATTACATTGTAGGAGTTTGGTTCGCTAGGATTAGTCTTTAGGACAAAAAAGTTTAATGTTTAACTTAATGATAAAATCTGAAAATTGGCCTGTTTGTATTTGGAAGGTAGAAATTTCGGGCGCCGCAATTTTCCCACAATCAAATCACTCTTTGATTGTCAAAAGAGAAAAGGAGAAATTTTGAATTATCTATTAAGACAAGCATTAATTAGGTAGTGATGGTCGGATGAATGAGATTTCTCCACTTTTAGTAGGCGTTTGGACATAAAAATTGTAAAATTCTAAAGAAAAAAAAAGTGAAATTATTTTTCAAGTGAAAATGGTATTTGAAAATTAGAGTTGTGTTTGGGCATGAATATAACTTTGAGTTGTTTTTTTAATTTTTGTGAGTGATCTGGATGAAAATTTGAAAACTAGTTTTTTGGAATTTTTCAAATTTTCGAAAAATTCCAAAATTCATTTTTAAGTGAAAATCGAAAATTTTATGGCCAAACACTCATTTCGAAAAAAATGAACAATTTTTTTAAAAAGTAAAAAAAAAAAATCATGGCCAAACGGGCTCTTAGATTCTCGAATTCGAGCCTTGAGAATGTAGAACCTTTAGTTATAAGGAGTGTTAATAAATCATATCCAAATTCGTCAGATAAGTGAATTTCGTACACCAAATAAATAAAATTATTGGAAGTTGTATTATACTTTCTGCAGATAAGCTGGTGTGACTGAAACAATGACACAATATTAATGTAGGAGTGAATTATTAATGTATAGAAGGAGGAGTTTGGTTCCCAAAAGTAAAGTTATCTGACACTCTAAAAAAATGAAATAAAGAGAGCTATAGGCAAAGAGTGATAGAGATGAAAATGCAACCTAATGTTCCAAAAGAGAGGCGTAGTTTATCAATTAGGAACTAAAGAAGTAATGAGTGATTATAATTTATAAACCATTTTAAGCAAGAACCGAAGAAATCATTTCTGGTGAAACAACATATCTGAATATTCAGATGAATTATTGTCCCTTCTCTTTATTTCACGTTTGGGGACACCCAGCCCTACGTGGGTTACGGTTATGGTTATGGTTTAAAATAAATTTTCAAAAGAACATTTAAAATATTCTGACCATACGTGTGCTCTCTTATCTTGAATTTTTTATGATACTGCTTTATCAATAATATATCCCATCAGTTTCTTTTTTAGAACTAGATAAAATAAGAGACCGGTCGACGGGAGCCTTAAAGTAACGATAAAGTTGTTTCCGTATAACCCATAGGTCACGGGTTTAAGCCGTAGAATCAGTCACTAATGCTTGCATCAGGGTAGACTGCCTACATTACACCCTCTACGTGAATACGTAATGCTTATGCACCATGTATGCTGCCCTTGACAATATAAGAGACTGACTAGAAAGTTGTGTACGGTTGAAATCGGGCCCATCTATTGCAAGACAGAGCGGGGTTGAAACAAGATGGGTTAAAGATCGACCTTGGATTATATCGAACCAAGGTACGGAGTTAGAGCATGTGTCTTCAAGATCATCGAGCCGTAGCTTCGGCACCGACCTCGACTCCGACCAAGCTCAAGGAAATATTATTGGACCGAATAACGGAAGGCCAAAATATCCGTAACCGGTCGGTATATCACGGCGGGAATCTCGGCACACATCGACGAGTGGCCGAATAATTAGCAAATCATGAGATTTCTTACCTTTTGTGGAACTATATCTAAAGTAGGACTCCCCTACTATATAAAGGGGGTCTGATCATTTGTAATACACATTGTAACACGCATTCAAAGGCAATACATTATTATTTCAGTTCTTATTATTTTGCTACTTTGTTCTGACATCGATTGAGGCAATTTCTGGCTCGAGGGTGACCAACCTTCAAGGCTAATACTGTTTAACTTGTGTGGTTTGCATTCATTTTTCTGTCATTGATTTCAATCTGTTTTCTCAATTTGTGTCAAATTATATCACTCCTTAAAACCGCGTATACATTCTATTATTATCCAATTTGAGGGTAAACAAAAGTATATTTGGGTAAAAAAAAATTAGATAGTATGTATTTTTTATTGATATAAAAAGGAGCTAAAATGAGTGGAAAATGACTAATTATGTCATGGGTTGATCATCCTTGTCATACCACTATAGCAGAAGGCAGATCACTTACTCTCCAGTTCATTATTGCCATTATAATATGAGATTTGGGTCAACTCTAATCTAAGCTGTAAGCATCATAATCCTTTATTTCTCGTCAAATAATGGCTGGAATTCGTCCCACATCAGCTGCTTCTCAACCATATAATATTTGCCGGTAGGCCCTCATCCTGACCAACAATTATATTGAACATCAAGATCACGAATTCAAAGCGAAGGATAAACTACATACTACTACGTATTAATGTACTCAGATTCCGTTGAGCTACTGAGATTAAGTGTTTCTCTCTTATGGCTAATATGGAAAAGCTAGAAATTCTTTCAGCTTTAGTGATGATGTATATGAACCTAATGATATTGTTAATAAGGCTTTATTTGATTTACCTAAAATATGATGATGCTTTGCTTGCTTCATTAGCTTTGACTTGTATACCTAATTTGACTAATGAAGCAAAATAACTATAGCACAAGATAGGATTATTATTTTCATAAATGTGGGTTTACAAATGGAAAAGGAAAAGGCAAGCATTGGAATGACAACTATGGATAGCTGTGGTTATTTGTTTCCTGCCCTTGGCACCAGTGGTGGAGCCACATGCATTCAAAGGGTGTCAACCGACACCCCTTTGTCGGAAAAGTATAATGTGTAGCTAGGTATTTAAAAAAAAATATGTATATATATATATATATATTATGTATTGACACCCCTTAACTTCTTGGTGAGTTTATTCTTTATATTTTGACCCCTTAAAGAAAATCTAGCTAAATTCTCGGGAGGCATTGAAAGAGTGTTACAGAATGGTTGGTCAAAAGCTTATATACCGTCATATGCAAAGAATATGGTGCAAATGTTACAAAAGAAAGATGGCAGTATCTTGAAAAATAGATAACACTTGCGATGATATATGGAGGTTGATAAGATCTTTTGAAGATATCAACATCGTATATATTCCTAGAAGATGGAATGTGGTAGCTCATAATCTAGCTAAATTCTCGATTTCGCTTTTACATCTAGTACTTTGGAATTGTATTTTTCTAAGAGCCCTCACAAAAATTTTCTTTTTTTAAAACAATATTTGGTTATCCCATTCTTATCAATTTTTCCTTTTTCACTTGAAAATCCATTTTCAAATTTGAAAAACTGGTTCTCACAACTTTTTCAATTGAAAATGGGAATTTGCTAGTTTTTAGTTTTACCAATTTACCCTATATTTTTAAAAATTATAAAATGATCCCATCAGTTTTTTTTCTTTGGCAGATACATCTTTGGCGACTGATGATGGAACATCAATCCTAGTTGATTTTGCATCTTCTGTGTATTCCAGTAAAATAGAATATGATAACAGTTAAACAATAGCATTTTGATTGTTTATTTCAAGTAGAATAATCAAATTGGGGTGGTTTTGATATTTTTACAAAAGTTGTGGGGTATAAATTATGTTTCATGATTTTGAAAAAAAAGACATCCAAATATATTGCAAAAATTATAACCAAACACAACTTCATCTTCAATTCAAATTTTAGTGAAATTCGAAATTTAAAAAAAGAAAAAAATTGGAATTCATGTCAAAACGCCTAGTAAGTTGGATTGTAAATGATTTATAGTGTCTTATGAACATTTGATACATGTTATGAAGTAATACAATGCAGCTGTTTTAGGGGAGAAAATGACGGCCCACACGCTGCTCATAGTACAGCATGGTGTGCGAAGACGTTGAACGGTATCCCAAAAGTAAGGACCTTAACTAAAAAAAATCAAAATACCAATTTGATGAATTGACATATTTTAATTCAATACAATTTCATGTTAAATGTCTTGAAAGGGATAGCCTATAAAGTGGTTGTTGCATGAGATACTAACCAAAGAGTAGATACTAAATTCGAATCTCAACTACCACACTTTGTGTGAGTTTATTTGCTTCAACCTTGATGAACTAAATTATCTTGGCAACATGTGCTTGTGGGCTAGACGAGTTATTCCATTGATTAGTTGAGGTGCACATATACAACTAGACCCTTATATAAAAGAAATTTATGTTAATATTGTAAAATATTCATGCGGCACCTAGTTTTTGGCCACTTATTAACTTTGTACCTACTTTTTAAAAAATATTTAATGGATGCTCAATTTTTAGATAACTTCAGATACATACACTTTTCTCTTCTTCTTTACTGTTGTTTTCTTTATGCTTAGAGTTTCTTCTTCTTCTTCCTCTTAGTTGCAAAATAAATTTGTTAAATTTGTTGTTATTTTAACAATTTAATGATTGAGATTTGTTCTTATGATATTTAAAGTTATTTTTCAAATTTGAGCTCATTCGGAGTAGATTTCGGCATTGAATCATGTATTGAATTATTAAAATTCGAAAAAAGATTATGTTTCAGAATTTAAGATTCGAAATCTGAAGTTGTATTCAATAGATTGAACTACTTAAAATTCGAATTACTGAAGTTGCATTTGAAAGATAGAAGAGTGTTCTGAAGTTGCAATTAAAGTGAGAAGAACTTCAGATGTGATTTCAGAAATAACATTGAAGAGACTGAACTATTTCAGATTCGAGCAGGTACACTTTACAAAAATTTGTGCAATGCAATTATAACTTCAATGATGATCCCAAAAGTGGGTATATATAAAAATGCCCCGTTAATATTCAATGTAAGACCGTGCGTCCTCTTTATCAGCCCAATTGTATGCAAAGTGAATGGTATCATATAAGAAAGGAGTTCTAGAAATCCAAAAACCAATTCTGATAAGCAATAAATTTGATATGATTTTCGTGGTTAAATTCAGTTTTTCTCGATAATCATTTCAACTTGGTATGACTTTTGTGCTCTCCTTGACATGCGCAACCTGGAACATTTTTATTATTGATTGGAAAAAGAGATGAGTGGCTGCTAAATTGTTTTATTTGGGCTGACAAATCGTACTCTTTTCTTGTCCAATAAATCTTTGAGATTTTTATACGAATAGCCGGCCGAACTTAATGTTTATTTTTCCTAATCGGAATACATAAATTATATACATATTAAGTATTCACCAGTTATATTTAGTTTAATCAGTTGAGTGATCGAATATTTATGTTAGTTCTTCTAAATCCTTTTGGGCCTCAAATGTCATTTTAGTCTCGGTTCAAGTAAGTAATAATTAGGGGTGTACATAGGTCGGGTTGGTTCGGATTTTTTAATTACCAAACCAAACCAATTGTGTCGGATTATTAAATCTAAAGACCAAACCAAACCAATAAAATTCGGGTTTTTCAACCTCGGTTTTTCTCGGGTTTTTCGGGTTCTCGGGTTTTTTCATAAAGTTTTCATAGCACAAAATATAGAATTTGTGCTCCAAATATTTCTTTAATCCTAGTAAGATATAACTATATAAGGTGTTTTTCAATAAAATAACATAAATATGAGATGAGTTATGGCATTGTACTAAAATATTAAACAATAAAGATAATAAAATTGTATAAAATAAGTATTATTAATAATCCATAATGAAAACAAACATAATTTAAAATTACTAATAAGTTGCTAAAATAAGTACGACTAATAAGTACTAGTATTATTTACATGACTAAACACTAAAAGAAAAATAAGTTATGCATTTTATCTAAACCACGAAAAAACTAAAAAATAAATATCCAACACTATTTTCATTCATAGTACAATTGCATTGAATATATTTTATTAGCATTAATATTAATTTGATATTGATTTAGGATTTATTTGAGTTACTAACATTTATGAACTATAAGACTTATTGGATCATCCAAAAATTATAAGTCCAAGTTTGAAATAATACGTAAAAATGAAAAAACTTAAGAAATATTTATTAACTACACTACAATAAATATTTTTATGTATTAAATATATTTAAAACGTCTATACATATAATGTCGGGTTGATTTGGTTTCGGTTTGACCTTTTTTAGTTAAAACCAAACCAAACCAACAAATATGGTCGGGTTTTTTTTCCAATACCAAACCAAATCAAACCAAACCATAGTCGGGTTTTTTTTCTCGGTTTGACTCAGATTATCGGGTTAGTGCGGTTTGTCGGTTTCATTTGTACACCCCTAATAATAATGGTAACCAGGATGAAGAAAAAACAAAGAAAAAGAGGAGGAATAATAGAATTTAAATAGTGGCATCAAAATAGGTTATCTGTGCAAACGCTCTCTTCCAGGTTATCCTTCCAAATTGTTGCTTCAAATCCTCAAATGTTCATTAACTTTCTCTGATACCAATTCTTATAGACTGCACTAAACAGAGATAAATAATTATTTATAATTATTTTTTGAATTAAAAATATTAAGGAAAATAGTACAATTAAAAGATAGCAGTTTAATTGATACACTTAATCAAATAAAAGTTAATTCTTTTTCAAATGCCTAAATTTCTTATGGAATAATGTTAATAACTTATGTTACCGTTGCTTCAGCGGAAAGAAGTTTTTAAAATTAAAATTGATAAAATCTTACCTAAGAACAATAAAGTCACAAGAAAGGTTAAATGGATTAGTTATATTGTCAACTGAGAAATACTTATTAGGAGTTATTGTTGGTAAGAAAATTATTTATAAGTTTGTATCTAAGAAAAGCTAAAAAAAATAGATTTCAAATAAATAAATAAATAAATTTAAAAATTAAGACCCCTCATAAAATTTGACTTTAGGCCATAAAATTGGTCGGGCCGCCCTTGATAAATAAATAAGATAGTTATAACCTACACAATTTCTAATTCTGCGCACATCTTGATCCTTTATGATTTCATCTGACATAAAGTTATTGATTTGTTATCCACGTAATAACTTGTAATAATAAATATGCAGGTTCGAAGGTGTTTAAAGTGTTTTGAATAACCTGAGGTGTTTAGTTAAGAATCATGAAATTAGAAGGCCAACATTACAAAACATCGTGCTACGTCAGTTTTCACTGGTATAACAACTAGAGTAATACTGATTAATTACATTAATTTTATATTCATGTTTTTGAATTTCATGAATTTTGGTCCTTTTGTTTTTACTCCTTGGCATCATACAAACATCTTTTACAAACTACCAATAAGTAGACTTTAATTAACTTCCAAGTTGCGAAACAGAGTTTTGTTTGCAAATGTTTCAAACAACGTCGTGCTTAATCATGATAATTAAAAATATTTTTAAAAGATGTGAGATAATTAATCAATATATGAGGCTAGCATGAAGTGGAGAATGTGCCAAAACACTAAGTTGTTATCTATCAATCAGTTTCTATCACATGACTAGTTAATAAATAATGAAAGAATTACAAGAAAATACACTTGACTTCACACCATAATAAAAAATGACCCATATTTTTATATTTTATCCGACCTAACCCATATTGTACATATTTTGAAAGCACTAGCAAATTCAAAATATGTTTTCTTACAACCATTGCTTCTAAAAGTTATGGAGTTAAATTTATGTTCTCACAACCATTGATTTCACTCTCTTTTCTTCTCACATCTTCTACATATGCTTCAAGGGGCCGTCTGCCATTACTGCTTCTCCCCTGTGTCACCTAGTTGCAATGTAAGAAAATTAAAGATTCATCATTCCACCATTGAAAGCCATTCAAAGCTTTTGCTTTCAAAAATAAGATTTTTTTAGTTTGTTAGTTGTTTGGATTGGGTGTTGTTCCAATTGATTGAAAATATCAAGGAGTTCAAAATTTAAATTTAAAGTGATTTGGAGTAGATTTGAGCAAGATTTGAGTTAAATTTCAGAAAAAACGCAAGGAAGAAGACGAAGTCAGTTTTTTGTATAATTATGTATAATCTTGTATAATAGTGTATACGAGTGTATAAACGCATCTTATACACTATTATACACTTTTATACACCTTTATACAAGCGTCTGTAGACGAACTTCTTCCACGATTTTCAGTTGCAATTCTTGTTCAAAATCAGTCCAAATCTTCATTAAATGACTTTAAATTTTATATACAACCTCCTCATACTATTTCTAACAATTCTAGATAATACCCACTCCAAATTTCTCACAAAATCATATTCGGAATCTAAACCTACATATTTAAGCTTGTTAAAAATCTAATTTTCACCACTCAAATGGATTTGGTTTGTTGAACTAATATTTGAGTTACAGTTACTGATTCGATAATTAACTTAAAAGCTTGAGCAATCCTTTTTAAAAATTAAATAGTAATTTTGAGAACCTATTGGAGTTGGATATTGAATCTTAGCCTATTATTTTGGACTAGTTAGTTGTAAATTGAAATATGAGTTATAAAATTAAAAAGTAGGGATGTCGATTGTTGGTATGTGAAATTTTCCCATAAATAATTAGGAATGCTCAGTGTTTAATGACCAGATAGTGGAACCTAAGAATATATGGACAGTGGATATACATGTTCTACTTATTTTGGTCAGTAGAAATGTTATAACACGTGTAGCCATTACTCGGCTAGGTTTTCTATTTTGTTTTTACGAGACATTTTTTGAGAAAATAGAAGGGACCTTGGAGTAACAGTAAAGTTGTCTTTGTATGAACTTATAAGTTACGAGTTTGAGTCGTAGAAGCAACCACTAATACTTGCATTAGGTATGCTGTCTATATCACACCTAGGGGTGTTCATGGTTCGGTTTGGATCGGTTTTTCCCCTAAAAGAAACCAAACCAAGTAAGTCGGTTTTTCAAATATTAGAACCAAACCAAACCAATTAAGTCGATTTTTTCTCGATTCGGTTTATGTCGGGTTTTGTCGTTTTTTCGATTTTTTCGGTTATTTGTCGGTTTTTTCTTAAATATAAGACATACACTACCAAACACATATTCCGGCGACCATATTTTCAACGTAACACTATCAAATCAATTGCCTTTTGAGAAATCTATTATTTACCAAGATATATTGATGATAATTGAATCAAATAGTGATGAATAATTTAAGGACTCAATTAAAAATATATTATTTTTAAAACGAAATGGATTCTTACACTTAACAAAAGAAACTTACCGATCAAACTAGAATGTAAATGTAAAGAACTATACCAAAAGTGCAAACTATTAACATTTACCATTACTTTTTTTTAAACTTTGTATATATAATAATAAATTTGAAATAGCTACTCCTATAGTCGGTTTGGTTCGATTTTTTTCTGATTAAAATCAAAACCAAACAAAATTTGATCGGTTTTTAAAATTTCAAAACCAAAACCAAACCAAACCAAAAAGTATCGGTTTTTTTGGTCGGTTTGATTTGGTTTTTGGCTTGGTTCGGTTTTTCGGGTTTTTATGAATACCCCTAATCACACCTCTTAAAGTACAACACTTCCCCGAATCCTATGTGAACACGGAATGCATTGTGCACTGACTGTTTTTTTTTTTTTTCTTGAGAAACTAGTTTCCGTTTTTAGTAGCAAAGGTTTATAATTTTCATGGTTAGTTGATTGGATCTTTACTAGATTGTTGCTCTTTTCGTGAGATATATAGATTGTCTTAATAATTTGATGAGATGGTGTTTAATCAAATATAAAATTTAACAAACAAATGAAAAGTTTAGATACAAAAACTAAATATATACAAAATGTAAATGTCACGATTAAATAATATTCTTTAATTAATTATTTTTGAAACAATATAAAAAAAATGTCTCATAAAATGAATTGGCAAATTCATTGAGAACAACATAAACACAAAGGAACAAATAGTACTCAATTCGTTCCAATTTACGTGACGCTATTCAAATTTTCAGGGACAAATGAATTGTTCTTTAATCGTACTTTTCTTATATGTCTTTTAAATGTTGTAAATTATTAATTACTGTCTTTATAGGAGTAATATTTTTCACGTAATTTTTAAATATATAAATTTTATTTTTTAAATTTAAAGATTTTATATTCAAATACATAATCAAAATTTAGTAAGTTTGAATTTTGAAAATAAAAAAGTATCACATAAATAGCAAAAGTGGATATCAACAATTGGCAAATTCAAGAGGGCAAAATAAAAGAATAAACATCATTTACCAAAAGTTGGTAGGAACAATTGGCAAATTCAAGAGGAACAACATAAAGTCATATTATTGAGTAGTAGGAAAAAAATAATATAAATACCCAAACTGAGGGGGGGGGGGGGGGGTAGGGTCATATATATATACGTTTGAAGAACTAAAATAACACGACCCATCTCTCCTCCCACGCTTTACACTTTCCTCTTTTTACTCCTCCTTCTTTCCACCATCCCTGCACAACACCAATAAACTCGGAAGAAACCGCTGGACTAGTGGAAGAGAGAGAGAGACAGAGAGTGTGTGTGTGTGTGAAAGAGAGAGAGAGACAGAGGAAGCGTGGAATGCTGAGATCTTGTGGTAGGAAATCAAGAATCAACACGACAGCTTAGGGAAAACAAAAGGGAGGGGGGTAGTAGTATATGGGGGGTGGTAATACATTCGTGGATGGAGTTCGTCGCTGGTTTCAACGTCGTTCTACTACTACAACAACTACTACTATTATTCATAGCAATGCTGATTCGATCTTGAATAATAATTTTGAAAAAAAGCCCGTTCATTTTTCAGAAGAAGAACTTACCATTATTGAAGACTTTGACATTTCGGGTCTTAAGCTTATCAAAGTCCCCAAACGGGTCGATTTCCCTTTTACCATGGATCCTCACAAAAAGGTCTGGTTTTTAACTATTCAGGAGCATGCTTTTTGCTGTTTATTGACTTTTGTTCTTTTTACTGTTTGATGGTGCATGCGGTTGGATTAAGTTTGACCATTATTTTACAGCTCAATTTGATGTAAATGATCTTGTTGATGTCTGTTTTTAATGTATTTATAAAGAAATTTGGAGTTTTTGGCCAATATTGTCCCTTATCTTTGAGGGTAGGTCTATTTTGGTCCCTCAAATATAACCCTGAGCATATTTAGTCCCTTAAGTATGCTAAAGTGGAGCACCGTTAGTCTCACTGACAGAATCTGTCCAATACTAATCACGGGGTTGGTTTCGGCACTCACCGTCTTTTAAATTAACTTATCGAAAATATTTTATAAACCAACACCCACTAATAGTACAGAGCTAATAATTTAAGATTTTTAACGTTAGTAAACTTTTTTAACTTTTTAAAAAATTTTACGTATTTAGTATTTTTTACCAAAAAAGTAAAAAGTTTAAAAATTTGAAAAAATAGAGCTGCCAAGATCACTTCTAGGCATATTATTGATGCAAACCAATAACCAGATCGTATTTTCACTTTTAGCCCGCGCCAGAAACTATTTACATTTGGTAGCCGAAAAAGTATATATAACTTGTATAATTTTTTTATATTAACATACAATATATATATATATATATATACACACACACACAAAATAATATATAAATTTTATACATTTTTTTGGCTATTATTTTTACAGCGGCTATACAGTGTCATTTTCTTATTAAAAACTCACAGAAGGAGATATTTTCAAGGTCAAAATTTAAGAAGACACAATCTAAAAATAAGGAATTAAAGTGATAATTTGCGTTATCCAATAAAAGAAGAGGAAACGTTTTGGTTCAGAGCAGAAGATTTGCTTCATGAATCAGAGTTGGTTAACACCGTTAGTTTTTGAACACATTCTATCGTGAGACTAAAGGTGCTCCACTTTAGCATACTTAAGGGACTAAATATGCTCAGGGTTATATTTGAGGGACCAGTTTAGACCTACCCTCAAAGATAAAGGACAATATTGGTTAAAAACTCAAGAAATTTGCGTCCAACTTGAGAATTATTTTAAATTATAGTCTTTGCTACCTCCAATGACCAGTGTTTTATAGAATATTGGAATCTATTAGAATTCAGTTGATATCTGGAGAAAATATTGCTAAAGATGATAAAGGAAAGTAAAGTTCGCACCTTTAATCTTTTAGATCGTTCTATCTATTTGTTTTGAGGTCATTGAAATGAAATAGATATTGCAGGGTGAATTAGAGTTACCAAAAAAAAATCTGAACTTTCTTTCCTACCTAAATTGTAAATTGTATTCTCGTCCATTTTTTGTTTGTTTGTGTGTGTGTGTGTGAAATTGTAGTCTGTGCTACCTCTCTGATTGCTTAATCTTGGGAAAAGTAAAGTTCTAATTGCTGCCAATGACCAGTATTTTATAGAATCTTGGAATCTATTAGTAGTTTTTGTTGAAAACCTATCAGATATGTTTTGCTCGTGGAAGGATCATGTTCTGAGCATCAGTTTCCTGATGTTTTTATTTTCTTCTGGTATTGTACGCCTATTTGAGAGGCGATCAGGCAGGATATGCGCAATTTGAGCTAACCGGGGACATGACCCTTGATAGGAGGGTGGAGGTTGAGGATTAGGGTAGAAAGTTAGTAGGCAGTCGAGTGTTTCCCCTTGTCTTCTTGTTTATGTAGTATTAGCAGAGGCGAAGCCACACCAGTGCTTCTTTCATCTTGCATCTTGCTGTCTTAGTCTCAATTTTCTAAATATCTTGTACTGTCATTATTATTATTAGTGCTTCTTTCATCTTTTCTTTAGCCGAGGGTCTATAAGAAACAACCTCTCTGCCCCGTCCAGGGTAGGGGTAAGGCTGCGTACATCTCAACCTCCCCAGACCCCACTTGTGGGATACACTGGGTCGTTGTTGTTGTTGTATTGTATGCTTATTTTCCAGCACATAAAGCAGCCTTAGACAAAAATATTTTGCAGGATACTGTTCTATGGCATATTCGTTTCTTGTAAGTTTTTTAATCTCTATGTCAGTTACATGGGTAAGGGGAGGGGAAGATGCAATTGTTTCATACTGCAGATATCAATCGCATTTGTTTTGACTGGAACATTGTTATTCAGAATACACAGGAGGCGGAGTTCTTCACAGAATATGGAGAGGCAAGCAGATACCAAATTCAGGAAGTTATCGGCAAGGGTAGCTATGGAGTTGTGGCGTCTGCTGTTGATACCAAAACTGGAGAAAGAGTTGCAATCAAGAAGATTCATGACGTGTTTGAGCATGTCTCTGATGCCACAAGAATTTTAAGAGAAATCAAGCTTCTTCGGCTACTACGACATCCTGATATTGTAGAAATAAAGCACATCATGTTACCCCCATCTCGGCGAGAGTTTAAAGATATTTACGTTGTTTTTGAATTGATGGAGTCTGATCTTCACCAGGTAATTAAGGCCAATGATGATCTTACGCCTGAGCATTATCAGTTTTTTCTGTACCAGCTTCTGCGTGGATTAAAATATATTCATACAGGTTTGTTCTCTATACAAGTTAAAACCTTCTCTTAGACACATCTCTATATAATGGAGAAGCTAATTTTTCCTCGGGATAATTGACCTGTCCTTTTTGGCCCCCCTTAACAGCAAACGTTTTCCATCGAGATTTAAAGCCGAAGAATATCCTTGCCAACGCTGACTGTAAATTGAAGATTTGTGACTTTGGGCTTGCTCGTGTATCATTTAATGACACACCATCAGCTATTTTCTGGACTGTATGTTTGAGTTCTAGAAGGCTCCTCTTTTCTCGTTTTTTTAGTACTCAGATTTGAGAGATTTCTGATATACTTGTGATTTCATGTATTTAAGGACTACGTTGCAACTAGATGGTATCGTGCTCCTGAGCTATGTGGCTCCTTTTTCTCCAAGGTAAGTTAGCTTAATCAGCTATATCCAAAGTTTTTATTGTTCATTCCAACTGCAATTACTGCAATGACACTTATATTTAGCACAGTTTGTGACACTCAGTATAATGCATTGTGGTCAAGTTTCTGTTTCTAATCTGTTTATACTCTTTGTTTCCTCTCTTTTGCTTTTCTTTGATAGTCTTTGGTTGTATATTGCTCTGTTTCTGTCTTGGGAGAAGACTGGAAAAATTGTAGATTGAACTATATTTGCACTAAAATATTTTTGTGGCTGATACCGAATCAAATCTTATGATGTCATATTCTGTTTGCCCAATAAGTGCCTGGAGGGTTATTGACTTATTGCAGCTTCAATGATGCCTTCAGAATTTACTTGCTAGCTAGTCTTGTTTGATTGCAAAGTTCAAGATCAGGTGATGGATCACACTTCAAACAAAGGGAAGAGGTTGGTGGAGAGAGAGGAAGCATGTTGAGGTTTCTGTAGCATACGTAAAAGTCAGATCAATTTTGTCGAAGACGCATAAATCACATTATTGTGATGTTGACAACATCACTTTTTCTCTATTCTGTACTTCATTTGGTTGGGAGAATGTTTTAATTGAGGATTCAAGTTTTTATCATATTGCCAGTGTTATCATTATAGTGTCATAGGTTCATTACAAGTGAAAGGCAATTGGATTAATGAGGAGCTTATTGTTGGAAAAAGTAATCTGAGAGCCTGCTGGAAGACAGTTTTCGAGTTCAAGAGCTTTGTAATTGATTATTCTTTAAATTGGATTAAAGTGAGAGGTCTCCGTTTACGGTAGCCCAGTACTGTGACCTATTCAACTTGCAGTTATAAAAAAGTGGAAGATTCCTATTTCATCTTAAGGAAAAGGATGATCACGAGCATCAATCTCAAATCTAGTTCAATGCGAGTAATACTCTGGCGTGAACAAGCTGTGCAGCTTTTTCTCTTTAGTGGTCCTGCAACAGTGATGGACATTTTTGGGCTGTTGGTGGTGTGAGCAGTGTTTTGGATAGCGTGCGACGACAAATAGCGACGAGGGCCCGCTTCACTGAGGCGAGAGGCGCGCAGCGAAGCGCTCGGCTTTTTGATATGTAGCGACAATTTATACAAAAAAATAAAATATTATATATATAACTAAAAACTCAATAACAATAATCTATTAATAAATATATCAATTCACAATATGCAATTAATTCTACTCTATAACTGAAAAAGGAGGAAATTTCAGGTTTGAAGTTTTGAAGAAGTTCTCTGCCTCTGCAAAACAGGGTGCAGTACTGCTACTCAATAAAAAACAGAGCAACAAAAAAAAGAAGAGAAGACCAGAAGAAGAAAGAAAAAGAACGATAAAAAAAACAGAGCATAAACAGACCCTCTGTCCTTTTTTAGCTGCATTGTTGCTCGACAAAAAACAGAGCAAAAAAAATAGAAAGAAGAAGAGAAGATCAGAAGAAAAGGAAAACGAAAAAGAAAAACAGAGCAACAGACTCTCTGTTCTGCACTGTTGCTCGACAAAAAACAGAGCAAAAAAAATAGAAAGAAGAGAAGAAGAAGGAAAAAGAAGAAAGAAAGAGAGGAGAAAGAAGAGGAGAAGCTTACCTGGGCTGGGTGTACTTGGGTGCTCTGTTATTTGAAGGTTGAAGAAGAAAGAAACGTGAAATCACTGCAAGCCCTAATGTTTTAAGCCCTAATCTGCGCCTTTTTCTTTCTTTTTTTCAAAAAGCGACGTCACAGCTCGCCTCTCGCTACACAGCGCCTCTCGCTACACAAGCAGAGGCGCTCGCCTTTTACAATCGCAACGCAACAGAGCCAAAATAGCGCTGCTCGCATCGCATCGCCTCACGCTATTAGCGCTGAGGCGAGCACTATTTATAACACTGGGTGTTAGTATGTCAGGTCTCAACGTCAGAATACAAAGACGCAGGTCATTTTTTCTGTGGGGGCAGAGTAACAATCTCTTGGAACTGAACCTGCTTGCAGAAAAGACAGTTAGAGCAGTTTGTCTATGAGAGTTTCTGAGTTTCTAGCCCAAGAAGTATTTCCTGCCCTTATGTGTGGGAGTATCTGGCATAAGATAATGTGCTGAGTATGCAGATGCATTTGTGGTGATCGTGGTATGTCCACATCAAGGAGTGTATTTCAACTATAAAGTTGATGTTGAAGAAGGATTTCTGTGTCTCCACGTCAATGTGGTGCCACTGTCAGATATTGCAAGCCTTAAATAAGGTTAGAAAAGCGTGAAAGAAAAAATCTCTATTTTTGACTTAAACTTATCGATCCAGTCCGAAAGAGACGGACTAGGGCCCTCGTAATCTCGTGCGGAGGGCGCACGTGGCCCTTAATCTTACATCATGCAGTTTTACGGGTTCTGCTTTTTGAGTAACTATAGTTTGAATT
The DNA here is from genome assembly GCF_001879085.1 of Nicotiana attenuata. Classification (NCBI taxonomy): domain Eukaryota; kingdom Viridiplantae; phylum Streptophyta; class Magnoliopsida; order Solanales; family Solanaceae; genus Nicotiana; species Nicotiana attenuata. The sequence continues at coordinate 92,971,972 of NC_031994.1, read as the reverse complement.
CCTAGGTTGTCTGATCGATTTTACAGCGCACTAGACTTTTAGTTGGCTGGTATGGGCCTTGAGTCTGAATGTGCCGGACTAGGTTGATCTTCTGAGAATTTCTTGTTGAAGACCGGCTTGAGTCTGATTGAGGTATCTCTTGGACTTACTGGGAGCTGCTCTTTTGCATCATACACCGAGACAATGATTTGAATTTTATTATTGTTTTCACTACAAAAACAACGAGTGTTTGTTCTTTCTGTACTGTGACGTCAAAACTGTAAACAGTGATGACGTGATTTCAGTCTGAAGCAACTATATCATATAATATTTGTTGAGAGTTTATTTCTGTTTTTGACATATATGTATATAGACTGATTTACTTGTGTCATGACATGTACTATCTCTATGCCAGTAGAAAATATAGAGAACTTCTAGTACTTTTTATTTTTATTCTGTATAATGCTGTCTTCAGATGAATTTAAATGGAGAAACATGGTAAGCGAAGATTCATATAGCCGACCCCAACTTGTTTGGGACTGAGGTATAGCAGCAGTAGTAGTAGTTGTTGTGACATGTACCATCTCTAAGAGTTCTCCATTTGCAGTACACTCCTGCTATTGATATTTGGAGCATCGGATGCATATTTGCAGAAATGCTCACTGGAAAACCATTATTTCCTGGAAAGAATGTGGTGCATCAGTTAGACCTTATGACTGATTTGCTAGGAACACCTCCTCCTGAAACCGTTGCAAAGGTTGGTTGGTTACTTCTCTTCCTTTCTCAGGTTTCTTTGTTATGTTCTTTCTGATCAGCATCATTGGGATGATAAGATGTCTTATTACTTGTCGTAAGAACATCAGAGAACAGCGGTTAAGGTGAAAATTTAGTTGCTGAGAGGTCTCAGTATATCGTTTTTTTACATTCCACTGTAGTTTCTCCTGTTTTACATAAGAAATTCGACTGAACTGGCAGATTAGAAATGAGAAGGCCAGAAGATACCTCAGTAACATGCGGAAAAAACCACCTGTTCCATATTCACAAAAATTTCCACACGTGGATCCTTTCGCTTTGCGCCTACTTGAACGCCTGCTTGCATTTGACCCTAAAGATCGACCATCTGCGGAAGAGGTAATTGTGAAACGGAGAATTTTTTATATTGTTTTATCTATCAAAGAAAATCTTGACTCTGATAATGTGGCAAGACTGTCTCACACATTCATGACCTTGTTTTCTAGGCACTGGGTGATCCTTATTTCCGTGGTTTGTCAAATGTGGAACGTGAACCATCCACTCACCCAATATCAAAGCTTGAGTTTGAATTTGAGAGGAGAAAGTTGGCAAAAGAAGATGTTAGAGAGCTCATTTATCGGGAGGTGCAGTTTCCTCCATTATAATGGCTCCCATTTGTGTGAAATGGATCAACTTATTAATATTTAAACTTGCTCTGTGCAAACAGATATTAGAATATCATCCTCAGATGCTTCAGGAGTATCTTCGTGGCGGAGACCAGACTAGTGGATTTATGTACCCAAGGTTAGGAGCCACCTAAAGCTTGTGCTTCACAGAGTTTATGTTCTTTTCTAGCACGTTCTTCTGCCTCATTTGCTTGAAAAGCTTGTCTTTTAGTTTCCTCCAGCGGTGGAAAACTATAACGTAGTTTTGGAGGGCAGTCGCAGCTCTTTCCAAAATGGAAAAAACCTCTGTGTGTGTGTGTGTGATGTATATGTTTATTTATGTATCTGCTTCTATTTTTGTGAACATGTTGCACTAAATGTTTTGTTGCTATTCGAGAAATGCTTATTGATGGTCTTTTTCTTATGTCAATTTAGTGGTGTCGATCGGTTCAAGCGACAGTTTGCACATCTTGAGGAGCATTATGGTAAAGGTGAACGAAGCACTCCACTTCAGAGGCAGCATGCGTCCTTGCCTAGGTTCGTAGTCAATACTTTTGTTCTTTTGCTATGAGGAAAAGTCTCTTCAGTGAGTCTGCAGAATTAGAAGTCATTTGTCTGGAGAAAATATTGACATTTTCACACTGTTCCAGATTAAAAGCTCCTTATTCTGGCTCAAGTTTTGTGTAACTCAGTTACTAAAGCTTTGGATTTGAAAGACACAGTGAACGTTACATATATTTAAATTTAAAAATTATTTCTGAAACATTTCGGAGTAGGTTAAGATTGAAGTTCTATACAGATAGTGTTGTAGTAGGTTGGTGTGATTTTCTTTATAAGCTGTGCGTGTTTCCTGAACAAAGTTAACTTTGAATATTTAGCAAGTGCTTTAGCAAATGTGATTTTGTGGTTTACCATTTACATCTTTAGTCAAGGTATTAACTTGGTCTCTTTTCCGAATACTGTCAATCTTAGAGAACGAGTTCCTGCACCAAAAGATGAAACCTCTTCCCAAAACGATGATTTTGAAAAGCGAACTTCAGCATCTGTTGCTTCAACTCTCCAGAGCCCACCAGGGCAATCTGAGGGATCAGAGAATTTAGATGCTAATACGCAAAATGGACCAAACAAGGCAAACTATAGTGCTCGTAGTTTGCTGAAGAGTGCTAGTATCAGTGCTTCAAAGTGTATAGAAGTTAAAAGAAGAAATACAGAGGTAACTTTTATCCTTTTTCTGTTGCTACTTTTTGGTGACTGCTTTATTCGTTGAATATAATGACGTTCACCATGAAGAATTTGTTTTCATGGTATAAAAGGAATAAAATGAAGGGAAAAAAAGAGCAATGCCCATTCAATAATGGCGACTCAATAGAACGCCTGCAAATATCTTCGTTTAAAACCAATTTAGTACAAATTGCTCCTGCATTTTTTTTGTTACTATAGTGATCTAATTGATTGGCATTGTTCATATTTTTTCTGATAGGATGAGCCAATCGAAGAGCAAAACGAGGATGTTGATGGTTTAGCTCAAAAAGTTGCTGCTCTCCATGCCTAATTTATTACCAGCATACGCGGTAGATTCGACATTTTGATTATATACTCTACTATGTATCACCTTGTCCTGTAAATCATAAGCTTTTTTGGACGACCAACCTTTGAAGTTTGCTCCTTCATTTCAGGCAGAAGCTAATGGTAGGTTTTCAGTTGCTATTTATACTATGAATTTTTATTTCGTATACCAGGAAGAGAAAATGTTCTCCAGCTATTTGTGTATTGGAGATTACACCTTTATATTATTTTGTAAACTGTAGTTACTTGTGACAAGTTGAAGTTTGTAATGACTTGGTATGAAAAATACAATACACAAGTTCTAGCTTTGAGGGATGCCTTTCTTTTTATGATCTATCGTGCATTTCGTTACAAAATACAGATAAATCGTGTCTTCCTTTTGGTCTATTTATAGCCTGATTGGCCAAGCTTCAAAAATCTGTTTATTTTGAGAAATATTTTTTTTTCTCAAAAGCGCTTCTCAAAAGTACTTTTGGTGAGAAGCGGTTTGTACTTTTGTTGTACTTTGGTGAGTACAACTTCAACCCACTGTAACTGATGCTTTTCTGGTAAAACAGCAAGACCTAACATTTGGTTAACCTTTTTGTTTACCATGCATGATAATTGATACTACTAACTGATCGACGAAGAATTGGTTTTGTAGTCCTTTACAAATTAATTTTATGTCATTTTTAAACATAAGAGATCTGAAAATAACACACAAGAGATTTGAAAAGGTTATTTTTTTCTGTTCAAATTGTAAGCGACCTCGACTGGCTTGCACTTTACTAACTTAACATGATAGGGCATCAATTTCTTTGGTAACGCGCATAAGTTTAAGTTCTAAAAATACACAAGAACTTAATACTAGTAAATGTTTCAAATAGAAAAATTTATTCCAACTATTCCAGCCTCACTTGCATATGAGATACCTGCCAATGAATTATTTGTAAATCACGACCAATAGTAGAAGTTGTTGACACAGTGCCCCTATTTGCTTTAAAGCATACCATGAAATCTGATCATACATATCTAAGCCTAACAAGAGTAACAAACAAACAAAGACATTCCCTACCCCACATCACCCTTATTAGCTTTCCATTCAGTCCCTTCAACATCAACTTTTGAACTACTACCACTGTTTTTTCACCATGGGAAGGCATATGTTGGTGATTTCAACTTTTAAAAGTTCTCAGTACTGAGATTGTAAAGGGCAAGGTAGCCGTGTACAAGGTATTCCGCGTTCACGTACGGTCAGGGAATTAAAAGGGTTCACACCCAAGGTGTGTGATGTAGACGGCCTATCGTAATGCAAACATTAGTTTTTGCTTCCACGGCTCGAATCCTTGACCTATAAGTCACACAAAGATAACTTTTTTTCTTCTGTAATTTTTAAAATTTTTCACACATATATCTTTTGTGTCGAAAAATATATTAGATTTATTTGTACACATTATCAGAAGGCTCCATCTGCCTCTGCTAACCAAAATCAAAATCAGCATATTCTTCCATTTTCCCTTGCCATATATCTTTATCTATACAAAATATCAGACCACTCAACATCCAACTTCCCTCATTCTCAAAGCAATGTCCCTTAACTGTTTCTTCTTCTTCTTGACAGTTCTTTGCATGACCAATCTAACTGTATTACCTGCCTTTCCGGTTTTACCCGAACCCGACCCAACTGAGTTGGATCCTCAAATACTCTCACCTTCCCCTTCACCACCATCAACAATTCCAGCTTTCCCGGAGCAGTCAAACATTGACAGTTGTCCTCTGGACATACCAGAAGAGCTTTACAAAGGGATAAGATCAGCGTGCAGGTCCAATGATCATTCGGGTCAAATAAATCCGACCAGTTGTTGCCCCGTTCTGGCTGCATGGCTTTACTCAGCCTACGCAAGAACCGCACTTCACAAAGCCATAACAAAATTTCCACAGTACTCAACGTCTGTTAACATGCCTGTGCTCCCTGATGATTCAGAGACATGTGTAAACTCTTTTGGAAAGGCTTTGGAAAATAGAGGTATTGAATTGGTGAAGCCAAATGAGACTTGTGATGTGGTTTATTGTTACTGTGGTATTAGGTTGCATCCACTTAGCTGCCCAGAAGCTTTCTTTGTGAATTCGGGTAGAGAATTGGTTGGTGGTGAGAGGGTAAATAGATTGGAGACAGAGTGTTTCAGCAGTAATGGATATTCTGGTCTTGCTGGTTGCTCCAAGTGCTTGAATAGTCTTTATTTGGTAAGTCCGTAGTTATTTGTGTTCCAGACTTAGTATAAAGATGTTACATTCTTGATTGGATTTAACTTGATATCGTGTTTAACTTATTGTACCAAGTAACCTTTCTTATGGTGACCTTCATTTAACTTAGGATTTAATGATGGGGCAAAACCTAGTTTTGTAGACGAAAACAAGATTATGTCTTCTTAGGGGTGATTGGGGCCTAATCGGGTCCGGGGCTGAAAGAGTGGGTTAGAGGGTAAATGGTTAGGCTGTTCAAAATGGCACCATGTCTCCTTGGAATGGGTCTGTTAGATATAGAAACATTAAAATGGGTAACGACAATAGTAACGAATAGTATAACGGGAAATACCTATAACTAATTTCCGATAGTACAAGGGCATATCTAGCCCTATTCTCAATCAATAAATTAATCAATTATACTTCAATCCAGAACTAGTTGACTCGTTAATTATATGAGTCCTGATATTTAGAAGATTCATCAGATTATTTTTTCGGAAACAACCTCTCTGCCCTTCCAGGGTAAGGCCGCGTACATCCTACACTCCCCAGACCCCGCTTGTGGGAATACACTGGGTTTGTTGTTGTTGTTATCATAATTTGATTATTTTTATGTGAACATCAATCTGCTGCAACCACAATATCTTCTATAGCTAATGATCACCAACGAGGGCCTACACTAACCACATTCTTCCCTCTCTGGCATTTCTTATAAGGTAACACATTCGTAAGTTAGGACTGCGATTCATTAAATTGTACTTGGACACTTCCATTTCTTCATTCATCAGCTTTGTGCTTTGCTTTGATGTAGACAACCAATTGTGAAACTATACTGAAATGATTGCAGCGAAAGTCATTGGTTGATTACAAAAGCGTTAAGCATCTTCTTTTCCGGTTATTAAAATAGCTTGTGTGTTAACTTGTTTTTGTAATTTCCTGTTGTCCCTGATAAGAATGTGATAGATATGGCTCAGAGGAAGTCAAGTTCTTGGCTCATATCTATTTTTATGTCACTTAAAAAAACTATAGATTTTCTACAGTGTTTATCATGATATTCGGAAGCAACTGCAGTTATCTACTCCTGCTTAAAGAAGAATAAGAAAAGCAAAATGAGAGTGTTGTTGTTGTTATGATCACTCTTTCTTAAGACCCGCCAAGGCGCCAACACTAATGGTTCAGGAGGTTTCATCTGTAATCAAGTAGTCTTAGACAATGAACATCATCTCTAGAGCGCTGGCGGATGTGCATACATCATTTAACTAGTATCAATTTTTATAGAAGATAAGTGATTGGTACATCTGAGGGCTCAGAATTAGTAAATACTTTTGATAAGGAGGATTAGTAAATATCACCAGCAGTTTGTCGTAGGTAATCAGACCAGTATGAATTAAGGAATTCATCTAATATAGCAGGCAATAACTAATTTTAATTTAAAGTGACTGTTTATGTAGCAATCTCCGGGAGAACAGTCATTTTAAGGTTAGTATGCTACTCATGACTTATGTATGTGGAGATATTCTTCCTCTAAAATTTTATGCTTTTTCTTAGTCCTGTGGTGTTAATGTAAGAAAAACTGGGAATGAAAAAAGAAAATGAAAGATAAGTCTCATTTGTAATACTGGAGCATGTTGAACTTCATCTACTGAATGATTTTTAAGATGGTTTCCTTGGTCATTAGATATTAGGAAAAGAAATATGCAAAAAAGTCACCTTAGCGGATACTTGGCTGGACCATCTGTGTTTGTTGGGTTGGAGGGGGGTGATTCAGACCTCTGACCATAACCTTTTGCAGTAGTTAGTCAAATATACCCATATGCCCTGTGTTCCAGCCAGTTGTTTCCTCTGATTACTTTCACCTTTAATGTTGTAATTTGTATTTAATCTTGGAGGTCAACTAACTCATACAATTTTATTTGCCATATTACAAGCATGAAGTGTATCTATTTGTTAGTTAGAATGTTTCCTGCAAAAGGCTGAGCATGTCGTGTCTGAATAACTAAGTTTTGCACCATCAAGTGAATAATTTTTTGTTTATTCTCTATTAAGTTGAAATATATCTGCAGCTTAGTGACAGCAGAATGGAAAACACAAGCATAACAAGTGATAGGAGTCGCAAAATGCGCAGCAGGGATTGCCAAATGATGGGTTTAACTTGGCTTCTCAACAAAAATACATCTGGTTATATTCATACAGTTTCTGCTGTTTTAAGGGCTTTAATGATGAGCAAAGATGGTTCTGATCCTCAATCATGCACGCTTAGCAGTGACGGCTTGCCACTTGCAGTCGACTCATCAGAGATCAACGATCAGTCTTCTGCAACTTCTTTTCTGGAATCGGTTTACTGTTATTTCATACCCTTTGTTTTGGCATGCATAAACTTCACAGCATTCTTTTTATAATATTAGCTGATCTCCAAAGACTTGTACTCATGGGTTCGAGCCGTGGAAGTCGCCATTAATGTTTGCATTAGGGTAGGCTGTCTACATCACAACCTTTGGGGCGCGGCCCTTCCTCCGACCCTACGTGAATGCGGGATGCTTTATGCACTCGGCTATCCTTTGCCTCCAAAGACTTGTACTCAGAAATGTACTTGCTGTTCAAATGTCGCCAAAAGCAAATCCATTACTTTGTTCCGTTGGTTCAGTTCAGGTAAATTGTAATTATTTTGGTTGTTGAGACTTGAGAGACTGTTGCAGAAATGAATGAAGCTGTCATTGTCTCTAGCTAGGCTTGTAGTTGTTCATTTGTGTCTGTTAAGTGTATACAATCGAGTCCAGAACCCATTTGTGGTTCTTTTGGACAAGTATGACTTAAATGCAAAAAGTGACCTTTCTACATATAGCGCTCTTTTAAAGAGCACTATACTTTAACGGAGTTTTGGCCGTTAAAGTGTAGCGCTCTTTAAAAGAGCGCTATATATATATAACGCATTAAAGAACCACACTATGCTAGGCTGATATGACAGCTATGTATAGCGCTGTATATAACCGCGCTATATATGTATAGCGCCGTTATATACCGCGCTATACCTGTTTGTGGGCCCACCAATAAGTCTCATGCGTTTAACTGACATAACAATAATTCAAATGGGAATAGCGACCTTTAAAATAACGCTATACCTCAAAAAATTCAACCCCCGAGCTAGGCATTGCCTTATTTAAAGGCGTTAGGATTTTACAAAAATCCATTCAAAAAATATTCTGACCCCCGTTCAAACTTTTCTTCTTTTTAAATTCTCAAGCATTTTTTCTTAATGTTTGAAGAGCGAAAAATAAGGGTTTCATTATATTGG
>NC_031994.1:92941910-92963495 GCF_001879085.1 Nicotiana attenuata | reverse complement strand
GGGGGGGGGGGGGAGTGAGGTTGTGGTGACGAATAACTCTGTGAGCTATAGTTTATCTCCACAATGTCATGTTAAATTGCCACTTACAATGGAGTACGATAGATTGGTATCGTTGTTATGTAATAAAATGAGTGTGAGGAAACGTTTGGTGAACCTTAAAGTAACCGGAAGATATCCGTATTCCGTCCTCCGCAAGGGGTTTCTTGTTACGATGAGTTTAACATCGACGATGATGAAACTTTGAGGGATTTTTTGAGGACTCCGGATGAATACCGGGAGTTTCTTGTAATAAAAATGTTGGAAATGTACGTCAAGGTTAAAGACGTTCCCAATAATGAGGTTGCGCATAGTAGGGATAACCCCGAGTCATCGGGTGGTTATTCTAGAGCAGTTTTTGCCGGACAGGTTCCGGATGAAAGAGTTTGCCTTGATTTAAACTTATAACCACCGGCGAATGAGCAGCGAGGAAATAATTTCTCTCCTGCTTTACATAATTCACAAGACGAGTGGTAAACTTCAATTTTCCTTTGTGTTACGATGTATATTTTTGTTGTATTGAATTTGTATTAACGCTCATATATTCCACTGTGGGTACCGTCCAGATATGAATTTTACAAGTTATGACCCCACGCCTAGTTGGAATACGCGTAGTTTTGGTGTGTTGGATCACGGTGGTCCATCCGGGAGTCATCACCAACAGGATAATGTCCATCATGGAATGTCAACACATTACGTCTTGTAAGTGAAGTGATATAGCTATATGTAAAGTATTTATCAATTTGAATAGCTTATTATTTTGTTGTTTGTGTAGTGCAAACGAGCAACTTGATGGTCCTGACCTCACTCAGTTGCCGTAGACGACGTATTTACTCGTGATTTGGCAGATGCGCAGAATCAGAAAGATAATAGTGATTATGACAACAATGCCGATGAGTCTGGAGATGACACACCCTTCCCTGACGAGGGTGATGATGAGGAGGAAGTGAATGTCGAACCTGAGTTGACGAGGGAGCATGCTCCTCCACCTCCCGTTAGACCAAGAGTGTACGAGTTCCACGTGCCATTTCATTCAAGGCATATTCCCTACCTTGATAATTTTCCAAGTATGCCGGATGTGGATGCCCTCACAAGGGATCTTGACGAAATTCGGTCAGCAATATGGGATGAGTCTAGACCAACGGTGCTGGCAAAGGGCATGTACTTTTCCGATAAAGCTCGCCTATCCAGGGCTTGTAAAATGTACAGCGTAAGAGAGTGTCGTGAGATGATAGTATGGGAGTCAACTCCGGAGGTATACAAGGTCAAATGCCGTAGATGGTTTACAGGTTGTCACTGGATGCTGCGTGCGAGCAAGAAGGAAATAGGGTTGTGGAAAGTGGGTAAATATATTAGCACCTACAGATGTAAAATGGACACATTCAATGAGAATCACTTCAACTTGGATGTTGACTTGATTTCTCTTGTCTTGATTCCACACTTGGAAGTGTCCATTAGGTACAAGATCAAAGAGTGTATCACATCCGTCCACCAGGAATATGGGTGTACTATTACCAAAAGAAAGGCATATCTCGTGCGCAAACGTGCATTTGAAATTATTTATGGTGACTGGGATAAGTCATTTTCATCTCTACCCAGGTACATGGCCGCATTGAAACACTTTAACCCCGGGACTGTTGTTGAATGGAAGCATGAGCGGAGTCCAGGAATACAGGAATATATATTCAGATACGTGTTCTGGGCATTTAAACCAGCAATTGATGGTTTTGTGCATTGCCGTCCGGTAATTTCCATCGACGGTACTCATGTCTATGGAAAGTATGATATTAAGCTGTTGATCGCCGTTGCAGTAGATGCCAATGGACAAAATATTTCCACTAGCTTTTGCCATTTGTGCCAATGAAAGCGAAGAGACGTGGACGCTATTTTTGAACCACTTGAAGCAGCACGTTGTCAAACAATGTTCAGGTATTTGTCTAATATCTGATCGGCATGGTGGTATATTAAGTTCTGTAGAGCATTTGCCTGAATGGCAGGAACCCTATGCATACCACCGTTACTGTGTGAGGCACCTGAAGGCCAATTTCCAGAAGAAATATCCCAACAAGGACTTGCATGATTTAATATGGATGGCTGCAACTGATCACCAGCAGTGCAAATTCAGGAGGCGCATGGAATCGATCCGGTAGTTAGACGAAAGAGCCTATAATTGGTTGATGCGACATGAGCTTCACAAGTGGACATTGCATGCTGATGGTGGTAGACGATGGGGATCCCTGACTACAAATGTGTCGGAGTCTTTCAACGGGTTATTGAAGTCTGCACGTGGATTGCCTGTCACTGCCATGGTCCCGATGACATTCAAACAGATGGCGGAATGGTTTGTTGAAAGGCATAGAGGTGCATCGGAATTGATGGACAGGGGCGTTCAATTTATGCCAATACCGATGAGAAGATTTGAGAAATACAGGAGGCGAACATATTGGCATTCATATTTACAGTGTGATCACAACCGGGGTGTTTTTGAAGTTCGCACCGCTATCCGTCAACACCGGGGGAATAATCTACACACCGTAAATGAAGCCAGCAGGTTGTGTTCATGTGGGAAATGGACCATCTACCACATTGCGTGCTTACATGCCATGAAGTGCTTTTAACAAACAAGTTTAGGGGCAACCAACTATGTTGATAGGCAATACAGTGTTGCTGCATACGTAAACACATATAGCGGGCAGTTGCAGCCATTGGGTGCTGAGCATTATTGGCCGCCGGAACCATTTAAAATGCTGTGTAACAAGGACTATTTGCGCAAGCTACAAATGCAAAAGAGAACACGTATATGGAACCAAATGGATGTTGTTGATACCGTTTATGCGCGTAAATGTGGCATATGCTCGCAAACAGAACACGACTGTCGTAAATGTCCTTCAGCTGGTTTGGGTGGCGGTAGTAATCCAGCTCCTGGTGCAAGTTCGTCTAATGTACCCAACTATCAAGGATACACCCAGTGTTTTGTTTTCATAATGTCTTTTGTAACAAGTATCTGTACTTGTTTATATTGCAAGATGTATCAAATAAAATTATGTTTCCACAGCCTTGTTACATCTTATTGATATTTAACTTTTTCAGTTGAGTAAATTAATGAATTTCTCCCTCCCGTTCATGTAATCAAAAATAGTATTGGATTAAAAAACATAAAATTTTAACGTTGACTTTCGAGTTTCAGTCTAAAATTATTAGAAAACTACACTGTCAGAGGTGGAAGATGTTTGATAAATAAGTGAATATATATAGTGCGGTTAAATACTACATTTTGTTTGTTGTCTTGTCAATCTGAAAAGCTGCCCGACTGTGAAAAAGCTGTTTCGTTTCTGAAAAAATATTTAACACGCTATATATAGCGCGGTTAAATACTACGTTTTGTGTCAATATGTATAGCGCGGTTAAATACTACGTTTTGTGTGTTGTCTTGTCGTTCTGAAAAGCTGCCCGATTGCTAAAAAGCTGTTTCGTTTCAGAAAGAATCTTTAACACGCCAAGCATAGCGCAACTACGTTTTGTATGAATATATATATATAGCACGGTTAAATATTACGTTTTGTGTGTTGTCTTGTCGTTCTGAAAAGCTGCCCGACTGCGAAATTACTGTTTCGTATCAGAAAGAATCTTTAACACGCCAAGCATATCGCGCTTAAATACTACGTTTTGTGTGAATATATATAGCACGGTTAAATACTACGTTTTGTGTGTTATCTTGCCTATAAATAACGGGCACATTCTACTTATATCCTGTGCTTAACCATAACAAATAGCAAAACTTTCCATAAAAGTAGGGTTTTTTTCTCGCTTTAACAAATGTCTGACCACTTGTATGTACCAATGTGCCAATGTGGAAAACGTTGTGTGATGGCGGACTGTTGGGATGACGGTCAAGTTGGGCGCAAATACTGGATGTGCGTGAACAACTTTTATGGCAACAACGGAAATTTTTGCAATTTTGAGGTGTGGATTGATGAACCCTGTCTGCAGGAATGCTACAAAAAATCTTTGCAGCATCTTCATGATTTGACCAAAAAATAGTGGGCCTATGAACGAGAATACAAATGAGAAGTTGCGGAGTTGAAGGCGAAACTCAAAGAGGTGGAAGAAGAAAAAAATAAGTTGGAAGAAAAATTTAAGTGGTTGGAGCAGAGAATACTAGGCGGTCGTGACTAAACAATGACATGTATGTGTTGAGTGTAGTAGTTTATCTTTATGTTTCCCATGTCATGTGTTTTCATTAGTTGTACTGAATTTAAGTTATGTTAAGCTTCTATGTTTGTGTTTGTGTTTGTGTTGTAGTGTTGAAATAAAGAAGAAACGGGGAAATAAAAATATAATGCTCATATTATGAAAACATAAAAAAATTATCATTATTATTTACATAAAATAATATTTACATAGCGTACATAAAATACAAATAAAAAAAATTAATGTGTCCCACAACCTGTGTGCTTCAATGCACCCGCTGGCCTGAGGCGCATCCTATCCTGCCCGGATACACTATCAGGATCATCCTCTTCGCGTCGCCTCTTTATCTGAGGATACCTGCGCCTGTGATGATGAGCCATAACTCAGCCGGCGCCCACTATCCAAATCTCGGGTCGACCGATCCTCAGCAGCGGATGATGGGCCTGGAAGTATGCATCCCAATCCTCTCCGGTAAGGTCCGTGCCCATGATCAATAATGGACCTGACGGGGTCACTTGCGAAGTCTCTAGAGTGAGCTGCATCCCAAGGCTGTATGACGGCATGCTGCTGGGATACTCGTTCGGCTCATGTAGGTCACCCGGCAGATTAGCAGCAACATCATCAATAGGGGCCTCAACGCCTCCTTGCTGGGGACCACCTCCTCGCCGCCCACCACGACCTCGTGCGGCAGGCCTGCCTCGTGGGGCACCCCCACCTCGAGGGGCAGCCCTGCCTCGTGGGGCACCCCTGCCTCGTGGGGCACCCCCACCTCGTGAGATACCCCTGCCTCGCTGGTAGTGCTATGGCGCCACATAAGAAGGGTCGTGTCCCAAGCGCTGATCCTCTCGAGCTCGCTGCAGTGTCCGGGAAGCCACCTCTGCAAGCTGCCGGCCGTAATCGTGCTAAGCGGACGCTCCCTCGCCGACATGCTGCTGCATCTGCAGTCCCATCTAGTAGACTATATGTAGTCCAATAGCCTGCACAACATATAAAATATAAACTACAGATATTGCACTAAGTTACAGTTATACAATTAATAATAACAGAAAACATACCAGGGCCTCGTGCCACCCGGAGTATGGAACGTACCGACTGCCAGCTTGATGAATGGGATTCCCGACAAAAAGACGGGTAACACGGTGGTACTAGGGCATATAGAGCTGAATAGTCTCCGTCTGGATCTGTGAAGGGGGAGGGGGAATCAGGTCACCTCGCCGGTCCCAAGTATGGACCTGCGCCTCTAGCCATGCTACAAATGCATCGTCCACCCTGGAACGATCATCCCACTGATAATGTGTAGCCTCCCATGTACGCCCCCTCGGTATGTACTGCGGACGGCCAAACTGGCAAAGTACCCGCTCCGTGGCATGATGCTCCACAATATCGAGGCACATCAGCGGGACGGAAGTGCTCCAAATCATTTGGCCGGCGGAGCAATAATCGGGCAGGCCACCTATCAAGTCGTCGCTGTATGGCATCCAGATGAACTATCAAACAACCTCAGAAAACGTGAGTATGCGCAACACATGTGAAGCAATACCAAGTAAGTTTAGGTACACATTTACCTGTGCGCCCTCTTGCATATCCAACACATTCCTGCAAAGGGGGAGATTATGCCGAGCATCGTAATATCGTACATATCCACGTCGGAGAACCCACCTCCTAGCTAGAGGGAGAAACGGAGGTGGTACATCCGGAGGTAATGGTGGTAGAGGTGGCTGCAACTGCAGGAACCGCTCTCAGGCCCAACCTAACATACAAAGTCGACGTAAAGTTAAAGATAAATTTTGACTAGATAGAATTGGAAGGAATGAACAGAGTATTCGAATATGTTGTCACCTGTAGAAGCGGCAGAAATCCACATACGTCATGCAGGATGCCCATGCTCGCCCGGCACAATTTCCTGTACATGTAGGCGAGAACAGCAGCACCCCAGCTGTACTGGGGTAAATCATCTAGCAGCTGAAGATGATGAAGAAATGGCAAGCTGACTAGGTTCCCCGAAGTGTTCGGGAAAAAGACCCCCCCCAAACAGAAGGAGCAGCACCAACCTCGTATACCGGTGAATATGTAGATCATCTGTCTCGCAGGTGATGTCGGGGTGCAATATCTCCAAATGCTGTCTAATAGCTGTCAAACTCATACGACTGCCCCTGAGTGTGCAGTCTCATCCTGTGCCCTGAAACCAGTGAGCTGCTGCAGCATGTCCAAATACTGCCCACGCGTCATCTATCTCATAGCCGGAGGCAGTGCAACGGGCAGTCCATCAACATGCATCCCATATAAAACCTCCACGTCCTGCAGCGTGATGGTGGTTTCGCCAATGGGTAGGTGGAAAGTGTGCGTTTCCGGTCGCCACCGCTCTATCAGGGCCGTGATCAAAGACCAGTCGAGCTGTAGCCGCCCGATCTCAAAATCCTGTAGAAGCCCGTATCCCGCAGGCGCTGGACTACACGAGGATGGAGAACTCTGTCCTTCATAAAATCCCACACGTCGTCCACTCTCCTGGCGCGGAGAGTCTGGGCCAGTAGCTCTTCCTCCCATACGTAGGCGGACATATGATCGCCCTATAACACTAATAGCTCATCGGAGACAGGTCCGGGATGCATAGGCTGCACCACGCCCATGTCGTCTACTATAAATTAAACAATATTAATTGTATGTTTGATCTGTAAATTAAATAATTATATTTTATAATTATCCAATATTTAATTGGACAGAGTATATATCTATGGGTTTCAGCCTTCCAGGCTCAATATTTGAGGCCCAGTAGTACCAAGCTATCCTGATTTCTTGTATGTGTCAATTTTATTATTTTCGTAATTTTGTATGTTTGATATGTAAATTAAATGATTATTTAAATAATTATTTTTTATAAGTATACAATATTTAATTGGACAGAGTATATACCTATGGGTTCCAGGCTCGATATCTGAGGCCCAATAGTACCAAGCTATCCTGATTTCTTGTATGTGTCAATTTTATTATTTTCATAATTTTGTATATTTGATCTGTAAATTAAATAATTATCTTTTATAATTATACAATATTTAATTGGACAGAGTATATACCTATGCGTTCCACGCTCGATATTTGAGGCTCAGTAGCACCAAGCTATCCTGATTTCTTGTATGTGTTAATTTTAATATTTTCGTAATTTTGTATGTTTGATCTGTAAATTAAATAATTAATTTTTATCATATTTAATTGGACAGAGTATATACCTATGGGTTTCAGGCTCGATATTTGAGGCCCAGTAGTACCAAGCTATCCTGAATTCTTATGTGTGTCAATTTTAATATTTTCATAAATGTTTGTTTTATAAATTAAATAATTAATTTTTTTAAATTGTACAGAGTTTGTGTTTGATCTATCAGTATAAGAGATACTTAAACTACAAGGATTCTACGCTAAAAGGCTCTACATTTTACTATGCTAAAAGGACACTAGTCTTTAAGCAAATAAATAATCTAACTAGATAAAAACAATAAATACATTTTAATCACAAAACATTCACGAAAATACATATAAAATAGTAAAAGAAATTTATTAACATTTTTATTAACAAAAAATAATAATTTCTCAATTTTTACATATTTTTTTAGAATACAAATATCTTAGCCCGGATAAAAATAATATACTAGTTTAATCGCAAAAAAACTCAAAACAACATGGAAACACATTCAAAACAACTAATATTGCAACGACTCGACTGGTCGTTTTGAGCTTTTGCATTTTGCTTGCCAGTTCTCGGGCATGACTAGCCTCGTGTGATGTATTATGACGTATGTAAATGGTCGGTTTTGGTTTTCAGGGTAACCGGAATGGATTTGGAAGAACAGTTCTCAGTTTGAAGCTTTAAATTTGAAAGGTTTGACCAAGTTTTGACTTTTAGTATTCGATCTCGAATTTGGATTTTTATGATTTTGTTAGCTCCGTTAGGTGATTTGGGACTTAGAAGCGTGATCGGAATGAGTTTTGGAGGTCCGGGGTAGATTTAGGCTTGAATTGGCGAAATTGGAATTTTCATATTTTCCAGTTGGTAGCAGAGATTTGATATAGGGGTCGGAATGGAATTCCGGAAGTTGCAGTAGGCCCGTTGTGTCATTTGTGACGTGTGTGCAAAATTTCAGGTCATTCGCACGAGGTTTGATAGACTTTTTGATCAAAAGCGGAATTCAGAAGTTTTTGGAGTTCTTAGGCTTGAATCCATGGTTAATTTGATGTTCCGATGTTGTTTTAGGTGTTTCGAAGATTGGTATAAGTTAGGATGGTGGTATATGACTTGTTCGTACTTTTGGTTGAGGTCCCGGGGGCCTCGGAATGGTTTCGGATGGTTATCGTAAAGTTTGGGAACTTGAAGTTGCAGCTGAAGCTGCTGAACCTGTCATAACTACACCTGCGGATTGGGGATCGCAGGTGTGGGACCGCAGAAGCAGATAGAGCGCCGCATATGTGGCCACGGGCAAAATGGGCAGAAACTGCAGATGCGGTGTTTGGGGCGCACCTGCGATAGCGCAGGTGCAGGTTTCTGAGCGCAGGTGCGAGATGGGCGGATAAGTGATTTTTCGCAGGTGCGCACTTGGGACCGCAGGTGCGAGTCCGCTGGTGCGAGATTTTGTGCCGCAGAAGCGGTTTAGCTGGGGCGGAACATATATATATGTCCCTTCGCGATTTTCAACTCTTCTTCACCATTTTTAAATCGATTTTTGAGCTTTTTGGGAGATTTTGAAGAGGGAATTCAAGGGAACTTCGTTGAGGTAAGATTTTTGAACATAAAACTCGTTTCTATGGTGTTATTTCAAGGATTAGGCTTGTAATTTATGGAAAATTAGTGGTTGAAATTGAAGAACTAGGGCTTGTAATTGGAGACCTAAAATTTGGGATTTGAGGGGTCATTTGTGGTTGGATTTTGGTAAATTTGGTATGCATGAACTCGCGGGAGGATAAGGATTCCATTAATGTTAATTTTGTTGGATTCCGAGACGTGGGCCCGGGGGTCGGGTTTGGCCAATTTCGGGTTTCTTGATGCAGTTTGATTATTTTCGCATGGGCTTCGTTCCCTTAGCATATTCTAATGTTATGATACTGAATTTGAGTAGATTCGATGCGAGTTGAGGCCGATTCGAGAGGCAAAGGCATCGCGGGCTTGAGTTTTGACCGGATTGAGGTAAGTAATGATTGTAATACTGTCCTGAGGGTATGAAACCCTGGATTTCACATCGTTGTGCTACTTTGAGGTGACGCACACGCTAGATGACGAGCGTGGGGTCGTGCACCGTTGGGGAGTGTGACTTAGTCCGTCCCGTATGACTGTTAAGTCGCGTATTTGATTGGAAACTAATTTATATCATTGTGTTTTGGAACGTATTATCATGTTTTGGGTTGAATGCCATATTTGGGCCTCGTGCCAACTATTTTGGACCCTGATATTAGGCTACATAGACAATGTTTACACCTTAATATTACCATGCTTTATTGTTTTTTTATAGTCAAATTGCCAAAAAAATGCTCTAAATGGTGTTCTTTTATTTCGTAGGAAATAGTCTAAGTGAGGAAGCATAACGGAGTGTTTTGGAGGCAATAATATGAAGAAAACGCCCACTCGAGAGTACCCGAGCACAAAGAAGCAGGAAATGGCCTAGGCAAAAATTCCACCGTGACCGCGGTGGACCGCGGTGGATTAAAAGAGCAAAACAGAATGGTCAGCACTCACCGCTGTCGACCGCGGCCTACCGCAACCGCGGTGCACTGTTCACGCACCAGAAAATCTGGGGACCAAAGTGTAATTTTGGGGAAACTTTTGCCAAACCCTTATAAGCTTTAGAAACTCGCCCAAGATGGGGTGGAGGCTGAGGAGACCAATTTTTGACACACTTTTGACATAATTTAGACCTAAGGAGGCTAAGGAGACCGGGGATTCGACCTAAGGAGTCAAGAACACACTGGGAGCAAGGCGGAGAATTCTTCAACGAGTATTTCCTTCCTCTTCCTATTTTTCATTGTTGGTTATGATTTTTAGTATTGTAGTTTTACATACTATTATGAATAGCTAATTTGTCATCTAGGGTTTTGATGGAACCTTTTGTAGGATAAATTCTTGTTATGTTTTTATATAATTGAGCCGTTGGATTTCTCTACTTGTTCAACTACGTGTTTATTGTTGTTGATTGAATGACCATCGATTGACTGTGCCTATTTATTATGTGTTGCTTGAGAAAGGATACATATTTAGGTAGTTGTTGAACAACATCACTCCTAACGTATGTGAGAGATCAATACGGAGGGTTTAAAGGCGGGATTAGAGATAACGAAACCTTGGTGCGATCATAGTAAGCAGTGAATTAACATCAGCTAGTGTAGTTCGAGAGAATACATCTAGTAAATTGTGGTAGTTGCTCGAGAGAGAATTACGACAACCAAAGTACTCACAATCGGTAGAGAATACATTGGCGAAATTGTAGGGAACATAGATAGAAGGATTCCGACAATTGGGGAAATCATAACTCTAGACCTCCTTAATCTTTTCTCCAGCCTGTAGTATCTTTAGTGTTAATTATTATTTTAATTTGTTAGTTAGTTAGTTAAACACAAGAATCTTAATATCTATAAGTTAGGAATTGTTCAAGCTTGTATTCTTGGTGATAGTGAACAACTATAGCTAAGCCTTAGTTCTCTGTGGGATTCGACTCCGGACTTTTAGATCGGATTATATTTGCAGCGACCGCTTATCATTTTTAGGACTAGAGTTGGGCGTGATCAAATTTTGGCGCCGTTGCCGGGGAACGTAGTTGTAGCTGTATATATTGCTAGAGATCAAGTTTGAACTTTTATTTTGTTTTGTTTTTTTTATAACTGTTGATTTGAGAAACATGACACCTTGGAATTATGGGAATTTAGGTGTAGATAATTCTACTATTGATCTCCATACATATTGTGAAGGAAACCACCCGTGGCAAAATTTTCAAAACGTTCTTAAGAGCGAGTTATGTGCACCAACTCAATCTTATTTGTGGAATGTGTGTGATGTGTGTTGTGGTAAAAATGGTCACCTTCATGGTTGTGCTTATATTTCTTATTTTCCCCCAACCCCTTACTATGATGGTTCTACCTTTTCTTGTGAAGTTAATAGGAATAAAGAACCTGGGAATGCAGACCTGAAGGAGATCAAGGATATGCTAAAGTGCCTTCTGGAACAAAATAATGAGAAACAATTGCACATAGAAAGGCAAGAGGCAACTATTCGCAAGTTGGAGGCTCAATTGAGTCAAGTGGTTGGAGCTTTTAATGCTCAACAAGCCAATATTGAGGATAGCAGCCAAGAAGAGAATGAATTTGAGGTGTTAATTGGGGAGGTCAGAGTAGAACATCAACAACCTTGCCAACTACAATTTGAGGATGTCAATGTTGAAGAAGTGAGACTAGAGCCAGCCAAGGACATTGAGGATATAAATTTTGTTGACTCTAGTATCATTGATGTTGAGGATGTTGAAAGTCCTGAAGTTCATGTGTTTGAGCGCATTGGTCCACACTCCAATCATTTTTCCACATTATGTTTGGATGATGATATGGAAATAGAGTCATCTGAACCAATCGAAGAGTCAAGGAATGAAGAACAAGGTGCATATATTCTGGAATTCTTTTTGCCAGAAAGTCAGGATTACATACCTCACACAAAGGCCAAAGACTGCAGAATACTACATTATTTCCTTGGGCCAGTTAGATTCGTTCCACCGCCCCATGACCATAATCATAAGCTTGAATCAAAACTTGGGGTTCAATTCATAAGCTCGAGGTGGAGGCAAAAAATAATTCACGTCATGCCGCGACGTTAAATCAAGCGCTTGTTGGGAGGCAACCCAGCTTTACTGCTTTCTTTTATTTATTTATTTTTTTATTGTATTATTTTTGTAGTGTCGATTTTTGATTTTCTAGGAGCATGGAAAGCAAAGCTATTGGAAGGATACAACGGCGAAGCAGATGGTTGGAACTAAGTGTGAGGTACCCGCACGAAGGACCAGGCCTGGAGAAGTCTGAGTACCCCATGAGATGCTAGTGCTTCGGCCTTTGGCCTACCAGGGAGTTTCTTTTACCCTCTTGTATGTATGGGTGTGCATTGGGGACAATGCACAATTTTAAGTATGGGGTGAGGAGATTGTTTGGGTGACTTTCTATGCTATTTTAGTTGTGTTAGTTTAATTGAATATTTTTTTTTAAATAGAAAAGATTGGACTTTTCCCGACGATGGATCTATTAGACAATTTTCTTGAGGGAAGTTAGTCTAGAGAAAAGACCAAAAAGATTTTTTATTTTTATTTTTAGGTAGTGTAGTAACTCCCCCTTGGTTTTTCTTTGGGCTACGGTTCTTTTCCAAGGGTTTGACTTGAACCGGGTATAGGTAGCTTTTGTTTTTGTTCTTTTTAGTTTTAGATTAGGATTAATGGGCTACGAGTTAAAATCGAAGGAAAAACCCTTAGCGTTTTTACACCTGAACACAATAGACACTAGAGTGTAACGCTTAGCTTCAAGGGTTGAATCTTATTTAAGTGCCTTCAAATTGTATGTTTGTATCTAACTTGAACACTCAAAAGAGAATGTCTTGATAAACTAATCCGGAGTGGGTCATGTGCCATGTGTGAGTGAGTTTTACTGTATTCCATGATTCACATTTGATGCCTAGAACTTGCCCTGTGTGTTTGCAAAGTGAAATAGTAGTTTTATTCAGTTTTAGAAGTGATATAGGCATTTTGTTGTTGAGCCAGACATATATAATAAACCCACATGAATGCATTACATCTTAGTTAACCCCGTTGAGCCTATAAGCCTGTTTCTTTGGCAACCACATTGCGAACCTTACCCAATTGTTTGAATAGCTTGATGTTTGAACCCTTTTACCTCCCAATAAGCACTTGAATAGTATTGACAATATGCAAAAGCAAAAGTGTGGGGTGGTTGGTTTGGCTTTTGAGTGGAACTAATGAAATAAGGAGAAAGGTGCACTGTTTTGAAAAAAGTAAGAGCCACTTGAATTAAAAAAAATAAAAGTAGTTGGATTGTTGTGAAAAAAAAAAAAATTTCCTTGATAAGTGGTGGCTCTTGATGTAAGTGTGCTTAAAGAAGAATGGGGTAATATACATTGATGTGAAGGTGGAGTTTTTGTTTGACATAAGTATTGGGTTTGAATGTTAAAGTATATGTATTAAAGTGCTTAGGGAGGTGTAGTCACTCTTATATCTAAATATATCCTACCCATCCCTTAGCCTACATTACAACCAAGTGAAGTCCTATTGATCTTAGACTGAGTGGGATCGATTAGTAGAGTATTACACTACGGGCAAGCTTATGGTGCATCTTTGTGGCGTGTGAATGTTCCTTTTGAGAGTGAGCGAATTCTGTCTATCTTAGTTCCTAATTGTTCTAAACCTCATTATATGTGGAACTACTCTCTTGTGTGATGTGAGGGCATGTGATTCACAAAGGAAAGGTAAGTCTGGGCTCTTGTACAGAGTGGTTCGAGTAAGTGCGAATGTTGCATGGTACGAAAGATGTGACTCTTGAGGTAAAGGTTGTTCACTACTAGGTGCAACTTTGGTAAAATGTTCAAGGTGTGAGTCGTTAAGGGAAAAGCTTAGGGAAGGAACTTTGATGGAGTGTGGTGGATTGCTCGAGGACTAGCAATGATTTAAGTGTGGGGTGTTGATATTAGGCTATATAGACAATGTTTACACCTTAATATTACCATGCTTTATTATTGTTTTATAGTCAAATTGCTGACAAAATGCTCTAAATGGTGTTCTTTTGTTTCAGAGGGAATAGTCTAAGTGAGGAAGCATAACGGAGTGTTTTGGAGGCAATAATGTGAAGAAAACACCCACTCGAGAGTACCCGAGCACAAAGAAGCAGGAAATGGCCTGGGCAAAAATTCCACTGCGACCGCGGCGGATTAAAAGAGCAAAACAGAATGGTCAGCTCTCACCGCGGTCGACCGCGGCCTACCGCGACCGCGGTGCACTGTTCACGCACCAGAAAATCAGGGGACCAAAGTGTAAATTCGGGGGAAACTTTTGCCAAACCCTTATAAGCTTTAGAAACTCGCCCAAGATGGGGTGGAGGCTGAGGAGACCAATTTTTGACACACTTTTGACATAATTTAGACCTAAGGAGGCTAAGGAGACCGGGGATTCGACCTAAGGAGTCAAGAACACACTGGGAGCAAGGTGGAGAATTCTTCAACGAGTTTTTCCTTCCTCTTCCTATTTTTCATTGTTGGTTATGATTTTTAGTATTGTAGTTTTACATACTATTATGAATAGCTAATTTGTTATCTAGGGTTTTGATGGAACCTTTTGTAGGATAAATTCTTGTTATGTTTTTATATAATTGAGCCGTTGGATTTCTCTACTTGTTCAACTACGTGTTTATTGTTGTTGATTGAATGACCATCGATTGACTGTGCCTATTTATTATGTGTTTCTTGAGAAAGGATACATATTTAGGTAGTTGTTGAACAACATTACTCCTAACGTATGTGAGAGATCAATACGGAGGGTTTAAAGGCGGGATTAGAGATAACGAAACCTTGGTGCGATCATAGTGAGCAGTGAATTAACGTCAGCTAGTGTAGTTTGAGAGGATACATCTAGTAAAATGTGGCAGTTGCTCGAGAGAGAATTACGACAACCAAAGTACTCACAATCAGTAGAGAATACATTGGCGAAATTGTTGGGAACATAGATAGAAGGATTCCGACAATTGGGGAAATCATAACTCTAGACCTCCTTAATCTTTTCTCCAACCTGTAGTATATTTAGTGTTAATTATTATTTTAATTTGTTAGTTAGTTAGTTAAATACAAGAATCTTAATATCTATAAGTTAGGAATTGTTCAAGCTTGTATTCTTGGTGATAGTGAACAACTATAGCTAAGCCTTAGTTCTCTGTGGGATTCGACTCCGGACTTTTAGATCGGATTATATTTGCAGCGACCGCTTATCCTTTTTAGGACTAGAGTTGGGCGTGATCAGACCCTTAGGGGACTTTTACTACTGTTCCTCACTGTTTTGACTTCATATTTGTACTCAGTCATGCTGCATTCTACTGTTCTCATAACTCAGCCATATTTACTTCATTTTTGATATTTTTAAATGATATTCTAGGCTGAGCATCATATTTTTACTGTGCCCGAGTGGCTTGAGAGATTTCTGACTGAGTGAGGCCGAGGGCCTGTGTTGTGAGGATATTATGGGATCGGGCTGCACGCCACAACAGTGTTGTACTGATTCATGATTTTGAGGCCGAGGGCCTGATTTGTTACGCCATGAGGTGGCTTGTTATGAGGCCGAGGGCCTGTTTGATTATGCCACGAGATGGCTTGTTATAGCGCTTGGGCTGTAGGAGCCCCTCCAGGAGTCTGTACACCCCTAGTGAGCGTGGGTACCCAGTGTGTGTGATGTGGTAATACCCGAGGGGCTGCTGTTGTTTCATGTTGTTGCCCGAGGGGCTGATACGAGTGATTGTGTGGTAGCCCGAGGGGCTGGTTCTGTTGATATTATGCCCGATGGGCGGTTTATGGTACTTGTTTTGCCCAACGGGCTGTTCGTTTCTATCATTTTTACTCACTATTTTTATCACTCGTTTGAAACTATTGAAAGATGTTTTAAAAGGTTTTTGCTGAAGCTGAGTTTGATTTACGAAATAAATGATTTCTGCACTGTTTTGGAAATGTACTGTATTTGCTGTAGCATTATGACGTGGTTTATGTGTTTTCTTACTGCTCAGCTTTTATTTATTTTTATTACTTAGTGAGTTGGCGTACTCACATTACTCCCTGCACCTTGTGTGCAGATTCAGGTATTTCTGAACGCGGTAGCGGGTGTTGATTGCTCAGTGGCAGAGTCATCAGAGTTAGCAAGGTAGCTGCCCGACGTTCGCAGCCCTGCTTTTCTCCTTCTTATCCTCCTTAGATTGTTTTTAGTATATTTTAAGACTCTTCGTTGTATCCAGACCTTAGTAGATGCTCGTGACTTGTGACACCCCGATGTCGGGCTTGTGTTATTTTTCTTCCGCACTGGTTATTTGAACTTACACTATGAGATTTCTTGTTAAATAAATGTCTTAAAAATGTCTGTTATAGAAAAATGGTTAGATTTGAGAATTGTGTCGGCTGACCTAGTTCCACAATAGGCGCCATCACGATCGTGTCGGTTTTAGGGTCGTGACAAGTATGCATTATTATATGAGTTTGACATAAACTAAATTGAAATACCTCGATTTATGTTTTTCGGAAAGTCAATGATTTGAAAATTTGACCCCGAACGAGGAAACCACAACAATAGAAGGCTTGGCTAGGATGTGAGACCTACAATCTTATCTTTTTGTGTGACGTGTGGGGTCCACTATAATTTTTTAAGATGAATTTTTTTTGGGNTAGAAGAAGAGGAAACGCCAGGCATGAATGTTGCCGCTTAGCCATAATGTGGGTCATGCATAAGGAGAGAAATAGGAATCTTTAAAGGGATAAACAACAACTGTGCACTTTGAGGAATAGCTTAATATTCTTATTTTTTCGTGCACCTGTGCAGTCTTGTTTATATAGAAGATCAAGTTTCATGTATAGAGAACATATTTTGGTGTATGTTCTCTACTTTTTGGTATACTAATTGTATATGGGGTATTTGTCAAATTAATGAATTACTTAACCTTATTAAAAAAGTCACAGCAATGGCCTCTGTCTCTCTGTTTTGACTTCATCTTGCAGTCAGTCAATTGGATCTTATATCATTTCAATTTCATTCTCTCTTTAAAATGTCCATGTAGCAAAATGAAAAAAAAAGTCCGTGCAGCAAAATGAAAAAGAGAGAGAGAGAGAGAGAGAGAGAGAGAGAGAATGGTCACTCTTTTTTTTTACACGCATTTATGTCACACTTGTCCAAAAGAACCACAAATGAGTTCTGGACTCGTATAAAATCCATGGGACTAAGGGTGTGTTTGGTACGAAGGAAAATGTTTTCATGGAAAATGAGTGATTTTATCACTTATTTTCCCTGTTTGGCTGGTGAGTTGAAACTTTTTTCGGAAAATATTTTCTAGTGTTTGGTTAGAGAGCAGAAAATATTTTTGTATGCTACTCTCCTCACCCCCTTCCCCAAGTCCCCATGTTTCCTTGCTCGCCCCCCTCCCTAAATACCCAATATTNTTCCTTGCTCGCCCCCTCCCCCCTCCCTCCCCCAAAATACCCAACATTTTCAGGAGTCTATTTTATTTAAGAAATTTAATTATTCATATAAAAATTCATACAAACCCAAAAGAAATAATGTGTTGCTTTACTTTTTTACGCAAAAATAATGTTAAAATTTGTGCTCCATAACTAAAAAGAAAATACTCTTTTTTTGGTTGAAAAAGAAAGTATTCTTTTTACAACATGAAAATAAAGTACTAATTTTATTGAAATAAAAAAATACTTTTTCTACATCATGAAATAAAATACTTTTTTTGTTGAAATGAAAGAAAATATTTTTTCTATGAAAAGAAAATACCTTTTTTGTTGAAATGACAAAAATATTTTTTATATCATGTAAAACAATACTCATTTGTTGAAATGCAAAAAAAAAAATCTATCTATAACATGAAAAGAAAGTACTATTAATAATATTTTTATTTAGGGTAGGGTGGGAGTGGGTAGGCGGGGGTTGGGATGGGGTGGGGTTAGAGGAGTGGATGTGGGGTGTGGGGTATGTTGGTGGGGATGGGGAATATGGTGGGGAAGGTTAAGAAGAAGTTTTGGAAAATGTTTTCCCTCCTCTTCTCTTGAAAGGGGAAACATTTTCCTCCAATTAGAGGAAAATGAGTTCATGAGGAAAATATTTTCCAAAGTACTTAAGTTAACCAAACATGGAAAAATTAAAAAAATATTTTCCGGCGTACCAAACACACCCTAAAGGTAGTACAGTTTAACTGCTCTTTCTGCAATTTGGCATCAGTAGAAGAACTTCAGCACGTAAATATATTGTTGGGCTTTTTAAGCTTGAGTTAGCTTAAAAAGAGTGAATGGGAAATGGAGGGAAAATGAAATATTTGAGTTCTCCTCCTTGGCAAAGGGACATTGTCCTATATTGGAGGAAGAAAAGACTTTTGATGGGTATGTATACAATTGCTCTTTTTCTAGCTCTTAAAGAGTTAAGAAGAAGGCAAGCCTCGCGCCGTCGTCGTCGCTCGCACGGCTCGACTTTGGCTTCGGCTTCGGCTTCGATCAAAGATCTTTGATGGGTATATATACAATTGCTCTTCTTCTAGCTCTTAAAGAGTTAAGAAAAAGGCAAGCCTCGCGCCGTCGTCGCCGCTCGCTCGGCTCGGCTTCGGCTTCGGATTCGGATTCGGATTCAGATTTGGATTTGGTCAATGATCGATTGAGATCGATTGGACAAAATTCCTTTCAATTATTTAATTAATTAATGACCTGGTCCGGTCCACTTTCTTTCCTGGATTATTTTAAATCCATTTTTTCGTAATGTTTCAAACAGAAATATTCCCAACAGCCATGGTTGTTTCTAAAATATTGCAAACCTTTTCAAAAATAGTGCCAGAAAGTCTATAAATATGCTTTGAATCCCAGAATCTTTCCTTACGAAAGTTTCTTATCTTCTGCTGCACAAAATTTTCCAGTATGTTTTACAGCCTTCGAGTGGTTCGCTGTTTCACCGGTATTTTTGGTACCAACACTCCGGTGAGCTAAAACGTTCTATCCTGGGAGGATAATATTCCAGCACCTCGGGTAATTAAGGGGAATAATTTCCTTAAGGACACACTGTGCATTCGGTGGGCTCGATTTATTCCGAAATTATTTTTTCAGAAATTATTTCGATATTCTGTTGGTGCTAACTTTTGTTTCTGTTTCTGTTTCAGAAAAGTTTACTGTTTCGTTATTTAGTATAGTAATATAGATTGAATAACAATCTTAAGGAAATTATTTTATTGTAATTTGTATTATGATTTTGGAGATTAGAACCTGTGTGATTTTCTACTCCTTCTGAATATTTCTATTCTGATTTGAAGATATAAAAACTTCATTGGAGTATTAAAGTTCAGAAACGATTTGAAGAACATAAAAACTTCATCGTTTTCTGTGAAACAGTATATTAAAACTTTGGTTTTTATTTATTAAATGTACCGTTTATCGTTAATTACACTACTGTTTGCTATGTTGTTATTTTGCCATTAATTAAACTCTTCTATTGTTGATAGTGAGAAATGACAATTGATAACGAAAATTCTTCTGCGACTGTTGCGGCAACGATGATAGCCTCGTCAAGCCGAACTGCTGTTCCACCGGCCGAGAAACCGGGGAAGTTTTTTGGAGCCAACTTCAAAGGATGGCAGCAAAGGATGTTTTTGTGGCTTACCACACTTGGTATGCATAAGTTCACTAGTGAAGACCCTCTAGTGCCTGCCGCCGACATGCCGGACAATGAGAAGTTTATGATTGTTGAGGCGTGGAAACAAGCAAATTTTCTTTGCAAAAGCTATATCCTAAGTGCTTTGGAGGACGACTTGTACAATGTCTATAGTGCCATGAATACTTCGAAAGAATTATGGGACGCACTTGAGAAGAAGTACAAGACTGAAGATGCATGCTTGAAGAAGTTTGTGGTTGTCAAGTTTCTAGACTTAAAATGATAGACAACAAAACTGTTGGAACCCAAGTTCAGGAGCTTCAACTTATTTTTCACGACCTTATTGCTGAAGGTATGTTCGTTAATGAAGCATTTCAAGTGGCTACAATGATTGAAAAATTTCCTCCTTCGTGGAGAGATTTCAAGAACTATCTTAAGCACAAGCGCAAAGAAATAAAGTTGGAAGATCTTCTGATTTGTCTCAAGATTGAGGAAGATAACAAAACAGCCGAGAAGAAATCTCGCAGAAATTCAATGATCATGGGAGCTAATATCGTTGAGGAGACTGCTCCAAAAAGTAAGAGGAAGAGGTCTTCTGGACAAACTAAGGAGCAGAACAAAAAGAAATTCAAGGGCAACTGCTACAATTGTGAAAAAATTGGTGACAAAGCCCCTGATTGTCATCTCCTGAAAAAGGATAAGAAGAAGAGACATGCCAACATAGTGGAGAAGAATGATGACATTAATGATCTGTGTGCAATGCTTTCGGAATGCAACCTAGTTAGAAATCCGAAGGAGTGGTGGATTGACTCTGGAGCCGCTCGACATGTTTGTGCTGTCAAATAAGCATTTGCTACTTACTCTACTGCTGGTCTTGAAGAAGAGCTTTCCATAAGAAATACTTCAACAACCAAAATTGAAGGTTATGGGAAGATATTCCTGAAGATGACTTCCGGCAAGGTGTGAACGCTCAACTACATTCTTCATGTTCCTACTATTAGGAAGAATTTACTTTCTACTTCTTTAATTGTTAAGAATGGATTCAATGTGTATTTATTTCTAACAAAGTTGTTGTAAGCAAGAATGAAATGTATGTTGGAAGGGCTACCTCATAGAGGGCCGTTTCAAACTAAATGTAATGGTTGTTGGAAATAGGAATAAAATTTCAGCTTCTTCTTATTTATTGGAGTCAAATAATTTATGGCATATTCGTTTAGGACATGTCAATTACAAGACCTTGCGGAAGTTAATTAATTTAGAATTATTGCCTAAATTCGAGTACAATAAATCAAAATGTCAAATATGTGTTGAATCTAAGTTTTTAAAACATCCTTATAAGTTGTTGAAAGGAAATCAAATCCTTTAGACTTAATTCATATTGACATTTGTGATATGTGTGAGCACGTGATTTTTGCCCTATATATGAATTATTCCCAAAATTCAAACAAAATAATTTCTCTTTCATTATTTTACACTTTTGTGAGTTTTGTGTTATTTTCTGTTAATTGTTTGCATTTTATTTGTGCATTTTATTTCATATTAAAAATATAAAAAAAAATATATGCCTGACATTTGCATTTAGGATCTAATTTCATATTTAAGGATTACTTAGTGGTCAAGTTGTTTTTTTTTAAGGAAAATAACCAAAAATAGTCCATTTTTTTTTGCATTTTTAATTGTTAGTTGTTGAATTGGTCTTGAGTTTACTTTAAATAGGAATTAATTAGCTAAATTTTGGAAATAAATTATGTCTCATTTTAATTTTTGCATTTTTATAAAATCAGGAAAAAAAATAATAATACAAAATGAAATAAAAATAAATAAATAAAAGAAGTAAAAATGAAAACAAAAGCAATTAAAAAGGGGCTGCCTCAATAATGCCTAATTGGGCCATTTAATTGACTTCACCCAGCCCAAACCAGTGTCACGCCGTCCAGGTTTGCCCCAAACCCGGCCTGCCCCCCCTAGT
>NC_031994.1:92924302-92940258 GCF_001879085.1 Nicotiana attenuata | reverse complement strand
AGCGAATTTTACGGTTTTCCCCAAAGATAATAAAAGCGTAGTTGCTTTAGGCGCGTATTTTAATAATATTACCTTCCTTAATACGGGTGCACATTTATGTGACCCAAATCTAAATCTCAACGAAGTCGGAATGCGTCAAAAGCCACGGGCGCACTGGTGTGACGTGGTTCGAGACACATTTTCACGACGTTACAATTCTTATTAAAAAGACATAAAATAAAAGCAGTTAAAATAAAAGGCACATAGGTTAGTATATGTTTAAAAAAAATCAGATAAAAGCAAATACAACAGTTGAGCGACCGTGCTAGAACCACGGAATCCGAGAATGCCTAACACCTTCTCCTGGGTTAACAGAATTCCTTACTCGGAGTTATGGTTCGCGGACTGTTAACAGAGTCATAATTTTCTCGGATCGGGATTTAACCGGTGACTTGGGACACCATTAATCTCCCAAGTGGCGACTCTGATTTTTAATTAAATAATCCCGTTTCGATTATCACTTCAAGTTGGAAATAACTCCCTTATTATTATATCCCTTCACGGGGTGTAGTAGGTCAAAAGGAGGTGTGACAGCTCTGGCGACTCTGCTGGGGACAAAAGAACCCAGAACTTTGGTTCAGGGTTCAGAATTCGAGCTTAGATATATTGTTGTATTTGGCTTTATCTGATTTTTCTACATGTTTCATGTTAAATATGCAAAATGTTGCTTTTTACCACTTTGATATTATCTGGATTGTATATAAACTGTGGCGAAACCCTTCTCTTCTCACCTCCGGGGATGTGCTCACTGGTGGAGACTCCCTATTCTGTTAGTGTCAATACCCCGAAATAAGAAAGAGGCCGGACAAGTTACTAAGCCAGATGGCCTTTTGGTTCCCGGTACGTAGCCCCCTCCTCGACTCGAGTTGTCCGCTCGGGTACACAGTCTAGAACACATACCCAGGTTTTGAACCTAGAAGAACTTGACTTCATGCCGGATCCCTAGTAGGACGTTTATCCGCATCACGTGCATTTTGACTTAGGGGACTCAACACAGGGGTTAGGTCCGTCTAGGACAGGTGTACCCGGAATAATGGACCATCCTGCTGCATCCTATTTGTGCATTTATCTGTTTGGGACCTGCATGCTGACCGGCTTTGAATATTTGGGAAAAAGTGGAAAAACCAAAAAGAGAAAATAGCAGTGTAGAGAGTTAAGTTCCTATGTTAGAAAAAACCAATGTCCAAGTAGTGCCGAAATGCTGCCGAATCTTTTTTTGAAAATGAAAAAAAAAAGAAAGTTCTTTTTAGTTTGCCAATGGAAAAACAAAAAGGGTTTTATTTTCACATTAGTTTATTTTATCTACCACTGAAAAAGAAAATATAAAAATGAATCTTGCTTTCAGAAATAGTGTATTCGTCTACAAAAACAAAAAAAAAGAGAGTCTTGTCTTCAAAAATAGTTAGTTTTATTTGCCCGAACTACGCTGGTTTGATTCTCACCGGACGTGAGATACGTAGGCAACCCTCGTCGGGTCCAACCTCCACTTTTGCAAAAATAGCCAAAAATGCCAAAATTTTTAATTTCGTCATGAATAAGTCGGGTGACGCCATTCTTGTCAAAAATAAGCCAAATGTCCCCAAAAGGGCGCCGGAAGGCTGTTTTTGCAAGAACAGCCACCCTGAGTCATTTTCTAAACGGTTAGCAGGCACAGCCTTAAAATCTTCTTTACGAAGTGCTGAAAGGCCGTATCCGCAATACCGGCTGTTTGTTTAAATTGGCAATTTGAACAGGGATTGTGCCATTTTTCTCTTTTAGGTCAAAATGAGTGATTAAAATCACCTTAATAAATGTGCAGGATGAGCACGACTCAAAATGAATTATTTTCAATCATGCATAAAATCCCTTTGGAGTTACGTCTGTGGTGGAACGATTTAGGCGGAGAAGGGCAAGATGCAGTCAAGAAACATTTGAAAGGGCTTACCGGTTTGCTCGATATTGCGCCTCGGAGAGATATTATTAGGGCACTGGTTACATGTTGGGACCCAGCACATAATGTGTTCCATTTTTCGGACTTTGAGCTTACCCCGACATTAGAGGAAATAGCTGGCTACATTGGAAAGGATGAGGTTCCGTTGAGGCACAAATACTTGGTTGCCCCCAGAGTTGTAGCCGTGCACAGATTTCTAGACTCTTTGAAGATAGTCAGAACCGTCCATAACACAGATCTGGCAAATGGCTTTTGTACTCTGAGCTTCATATATCATCGATATGGCCATATCGGGGGGTTCAACAACCCAGAAAGTAAGATATGTAGCAAAGGAAACCGCCAAAAGTGGGAGGAGCATCGACGTTTCGCCTTCATGGTAGCTTTCCTGGGGCTTTTAGTATTTCCAAGGAAGGATGGGAACATTGACATAAAAATAGCTGGGGTCGTCAGCACATTAATTACTCAAGCCAAAAGTACACTTGCACCTATGATATTGGCTGACATCTTCCGTGCTCTTACAGCCTGCAAGGCCGGGGAAGCTTTCTTCGAGGGGTGCAGTCTATTGTTACAAATGTGGATGATCGAGCATCTGTGTCATCGCCCCCAGTTTTTGAGCTATGGGTCTCCAGAAAAAACATGCATAGAAGAGTTTTACACGAGGATTAAAGGGGCCGAATTGCCAGAAGGAGTCACGGGTTGGACAACATATTTTCAGTCCCTCACTGCTAGCCAAATAGAGTGGACACTGGGATGGTTACCCGTTGATGAAATCGTATACATGCCGGCAGCCCGACCACATTTCCTTCTAATGGGACTTAGAAGCATTCAGCCTTACGCACCGTATCGAGTGTTGAGGCAGCTGGGGAGATGCCAGATAGTACCCAAGGATGATGATCTTAGTTTGCAAGTGGTTGAGATTGGCCCTGATGGCCAGTTTCCTGAAGCAATGGTCCGCCAGGTCTGGAGCGAATGTCAATATTTGACGGCGAACACTTGTGTTCGAGATCGAGCCAAAGGAGAAGTGTCGCCTGACTATCAGGCTTGGTATAGAAGGGACGTTGCATTCGGAAGACCGGCCAAACGACCTCACATCCAGGAATTTGTTGAATCAGCACGAGAACAGTGGGATTGGTTAACTAAAGAAAATGAGTATAGGGCCCGCATAGGAGCATTGGAAAAACAGGTCCAAAACCTCCGATTTGAAAATAGCTTGCAAGCCGCGACTGATGAGGGTGAGAAAAACAATTGGCCAAAGAGAATGAAGCCTTGCGAGCCCAAATCCAGAAAATGAAGTTAGAGGCCGATAATCCAGTCAGAAGTGCCAAAGATGCAAAGCTTATAGCAAATCTAAGGCAAAAGGTGAACGACTACAGCTTCGACCGCAACAGGGCAGAAAAGGAATTAGCTGGGGTCCAGAAACAGTTGGCTAAAAATGCAGCAGAACGGGCCCGCATAGTTAAATAGGTAAAAGAAGAATATGACAATGAGGTCACAGAATTAAAGAAAAAGGTTATTGCCACAGAAAACCGTATGATCAAGCAGGCAAAAGAATTCAAAGTCGAAAGAGAACAGTGTTACATGGCATTAGCACAGTTAGAAATGGACTTGCAACAACTCCGGGAGCAAAGCCAAGCAGATGAGCGAACTTTGGAGGCCAAGACCCAACCGATAGGGCGGTTGCTTCAAGAGAAAGGAAGAATTCGAGAAAGAATCTTAACCATCGCTCGTTCTATTACTAGGAAATGTCAAATGTGCGAGAACATGACCCGTACTACCTTCCTGGCATTAGTGATGACGTTTGTGAAGCAGATTATGAACGACCTAGACGGACTTCAAGGGGAACTTGCATATAGGCCCGCGGCTAGACCGAATGATGTCCCACGGGCACCAGGAACTTTAATGTATTCATAATTGTCTTTGAGTCTACACTCTTTCTTCTAAAAAAAAAGGGGTTTGTCGTCCGAGTCTGTATTTCCTTTTGGGAGTTAGGTCATTTGGGTTTGTATTTCTTTTTACCAGAGTCTGTATCTTTTTTAAAAGGACAGCCAGTTGATTGAGCCTGTATAGGGATGATGGGGTTTGTTAGTTGTTTTGAGTCTTTGTAATAGACAAGTTTGCTATCAATAAAATTGAAATTGTCAAAAAATATCATGCTCCTACTTTGCATCTATTTTTATGAACTACGCTTGGTCTGATTCACGCGGGGTCGTGATACGTAGGCAGTCTCCATAGGATTCGACCATCTCTAAATAATAAAAGGAAAACCAGCAAAGAATGAATAAACAGGGAAAAAACCAAATGAAAGAGAACCAAAAAGGGAGAGCAAAACACAATGAAAAGATAAAAGTGGGAACTAATTGGCAAGAAAAGAAATGAAAGCCGGGATGACGCATGTGAATAGAGGCATAATAGAAACGATTGACTGCTTAGGTGCATCCACCCATCAATGTGCGATCATCTATTTGTTAATGCCCTAACCGCTAACCAAGTTGTTGTTGATAAGCCCAGGTAGGTGGTTAAGCTGATTGGCATTCTGGCAACCCATCCTTACAACACCCGCTCCAAGGACAAGTCAAACATGACCAATTAGGAGTTAGAAGCAAGCATTGTTGACCCATCCAGAGAGGAGGAGGCAGTGGACGTTAACACAATGAGAGAAGAGATGTACAAACTAAAGCAACAAATGGCCGAAATGTACCAGGCCTGGTCGAAGGGACATCCACCACCAGTCTATCCTGCCAACCCCAATTACCTCCCACCACCAGCTCAACCCCAAGATCCTCCCACAGTGAACTCATCTCCCGCTTTCCCGACGTACCAGCAGTACTACGGAACCACCTCTCAGACACCGCCGCCACCACCACCCAAACAAATTCCATGTCCTCCACCACCAATTGCTCCAGTATTTGTGGCGCCTCCACCTGCCACATTACAAAGATCTTCCAGTGAGCCATTGTTTCCAACTCACGACAGCCAGTACTACCCTCCCGAGCCTACCTTCACAGCTCCTGAGCCGTATTCCTACACTCCTCGCTTTGAGCTCCCGGTGGAAACTGATAAGCCGCCTAAGGACCCGGAACAGGAAGAGATGTTTCGAAAAGTAAAAAGCCTGGAGCAATCCTTCAGGAACATGCAAGGATTGGGTGGCCAAGTCAGTGTGGCCTACAAAGATTTATGCTTGTTTCCCGATGTCCAGCTCCCAGCAGGGTTCAAGTTACCAACGTTTGATTTGTATGATGGCCATGGTGATCCGGTGGCCCACCTAAGGGGATTCTGCAGCAAGATGAGGGGAGCTGGGGGAAAGGATGAGCTGTTAATGGCTTACTTTAGTCAAAGCTTAAGTGGAGCAGCGTTAGAATGGTATACACGACAAGATCATGCTCGGTGGTACACATGGGACGACCTGGCTCAAGCATTTGCATGTCATTTTCAATACAATCTCGAAATTGTCCCGGACCGTCTGTCATTGACCAAAATCGAGAAGAAGCCCGGCGAAAGCTTTAGAGAGTACGGTTTCCGTTGGAGAGAACAGGCAGCAAGAGTTGATCCTCCGATGAAAGAGAATGAGATGGTTGATTATTTCCTTCAGGCTTTGGAACCAACCTACTATGGTCATCTGGTGTCCGCGGTGGGGAAAACTTTCAATGAGGTCGTAAAGATGGGAAGCATGGTGGAAGAGGGTATCAAGTCTAACAAGATTATGAGCTATTCGGCACTCAAAGCAACTACGCAGGCTATTCAAAGCGGCACCGGAGGAGTATTGGGAAAGAAAAAGAAAGAAGATGTGGCAGTGGTGGAATCAAGGGTCTGGTCCAGGAGTCCGTCACCATATTATCACCAACCTCGCCCTCACCCCCAAGCTTACCCACATACTCCATATGGCCCACCATAGCATTACTACCCACCTCTTACTCCCCATTTCTCCGTCCATCATGCCCAGACATACCCCCAACCCCCTACCCATGCACAATGGCGCGCACCTACTCCCCAAAATACTTACCCATCTCAAAACACCTACCCACCCCCAAGAACCAACAAAAATGCCGCCGGAACCAGTTACCGACCCAATCCCGTATTTAAGAGTGATAGGTTGCAAAAGAAGAAGACTTTTACTCCCTTGGGTGAATCTTATACCAGCCTGTACCACAGATTAAAGCAGTTAGGCATGTTGAACCCGATCGAATCCAAATTACCAAACCCTCCCCCAAGGAACCTGGACCATTCAGTAAGCTGTGAGTATTGCTCTGGGGCGCCTGGACATGACACGGAGAAATGTTGGCATCTGAAAACCGCCATTCAGGAACTCATTGATACAAGGAGAATTGAGGTGCAGGCTCCGGAGACCCCCAATATCACGCAGAATCCGCTACCAATTCACCATGAGGCTCACATGATCGAGTTAGTACAGAAGGGAGAATACAAGAAGCCGTCCCAGACTGTGATGATGATTAAGGCAAGTGAAACTAAAGCAAATGAGAAGTTGGTTGATGGGAAAGCCCTGGTCGCAGTGGGCCGGACAGTCAGAGAACCAGTGATGATAATAGAACCAGAGCCTGTTAAGGTGACAATACCAGGAGCAGTTGTTAAGCCTGTGTTGGTTGTAAAAGGCGCTCAAACAGAGCCAGTTATCATTAAGCCAGTGACCCAGTTGCCTGTGGTTAGTGAGAAAGCTGTCCCATGGAACTATGACAGAGTGACTGTGATGTACCAAGGAAAGGAACTTAAAGAAGAAGTGTGCGAAACTCATGGGTTGACTAGATCAGGGAGGTGCTTTGCCCCTGAAGAATTGAGAAAGGTTAAAGCAGCTAAAGACAATCAGGCACCGACAAAGAGGGCTGTTACTGAAGAAGAAGCTGAAGAGTTCCTGAAAAAGATGAAGGCTCAGGACTATTCGATTGTAGAACAATTGAGAAAAACCCCGGCACAGATCTCACTATTGTCCTTACTGATCCATTCGGATGAACACCGCCGGGCGTTGATGAAGATTCTAAACGAAGCTCATGTGCCAGATAAAATCACTGTGAATCATCTTGAGAAGATTGCAAACAAAATTTTTGAGGTGAACAGGGTAACATTTTCTGATGATGAGTTGCCATTGGAAGGAACTGAACATAATAGAGCTCTTTACCTCACAGTGAAGTGTGAAGATTCCGTGGTAACTCGGGTGCTAATTGATAATGGGTCTAGTGCAAACATTTGCCCTCTTTCCACCCTAGAAAAGTTGAAAGTTGACAGGGAAAGAATTCATAAAAATAGTATCTGTGTAAGGGGATTTGACGGCGGAGGGAAAGACACAGTGGGAGATATTGTGTTGGAGCTAACAATAGGACCTGTGGAATTCACTATGGAGTTTCAAGTGCTTGATGTTAGCGTTTCCTACAATCTTTTATTGGGACGGCCCTGGATTCATGCCGCAAAGGCGGTACCGTCTACTTTGCATCAAATGGTTAAATTTGAATGGGATCGGCATGAGATCGTGGTCCATGGAGAGGACAATTCTTGTAATGCTATTACATCCTTTGAGGAAGTTGAAAATGACAAAGGTCCGTAGGTGTACCAAGTCATGGACGTAGTGTCAGTTGATAAAATCTCGGAAGGGGAGTGTGTTCCCATGCCCAAGATAGCTGCCGCATCTGTTATGGTAGCTTCAGAGATGATAAGGAATGGATTCTTGCCCGGAAAGGGATTGGGTGCTTCACTGCAGGGAATCATACAGCCAGTGTCTCTTCCCGGAAATCTGGACACTTTCGGGCTAGGTTTCAAACCCACTACTGCTGACATAAGGAGAGCCAAAAAGATGAAAAAGAGAGTGTGGACCCTCCCAAAACCTATTCCTCGCCTTTCCCGTTCCTTCGTCCGGCCTGGTACTAAACAATGCCCAGCAACAGCACTACCACATTCTATGGTGATAAAACCTGACAAAGAACTGATCGAAAAGTTTGAACGGGTGTTCGATGAAGTGAATATGGTGGAACCAGGCGAAGGTCCGAGTAAAGTTGATGTGCAGTTCGTGGGGTCTCAGGCCAAGCTCAATAACTGGGAAGCTACTCCTCTCCCAACTCGGAAGGAGTCGTGGTAGTTAGCTTTGGATTTTCCTTTGAGTATTAGATCTGGATTATTTCCAGGGTTGTAATTCAGATTTCTATGTTCCGTCCATTTGGATGAGTTAAACTTTGTTATTTTACAATTTTAATGAAATGCAATTTCCTTCTCTCTTCACTCCTGATAGCCTTTATTTTGTTTTCTTTTCTCTCTTGTACAGTCCCTTTTATGCTGGTTTCAATGATGTGTCATGCATGAGGAGTCTCCGGCCTAGTCTTGATATTCCATATGAAATAGTAATACAAGAAATTGAGTGTAATGGCGAGGGGGAATACGATGACGAGGAAGCTTTGGAAGAAATCAGTAAAGAGTTATATCAATTTGAGCAAAAACCCAAACCTAACTTGAATGACACAGAGGCAATCAATCTAGGGGATCGGGAAAATGTTCGAGAAACAAAAATAAGTGTCCATTTGGAAGCCCCGCTCAGGGAGGAGATAATTAAATTGTTGTTTGAGTACAAAGATGTGTTCGCATGGTCATATGATGATATGCCGGGTCTAAGCACCGATCTGGTGGTCCACAAATTGCCCATTTATCCGGAATGCCCCCCTGTCAAGCAGAAGTTGAGGAAATTCAAAACAGATATCAGTGTGAAAATCAAAGAAGAGGTTACCAAGCAGCTTGAGGCGAAGGTCATACGGGTTACTCGATATCCTACCTGGTTAGCTAATGTGGTGCCAGTACCAAAGAAAGATGGGAAGACCAGAGTATGTGTTGATTACCGTGATCTCAATAAGGCGAGCCCGAAGGACAACTTCCCACTCCCAAACATCCATATATTGATTGACAATTGTGCCAAACATGAGATTGGTTCCTTCGTGGATTGTTATGCGGGCTATCACCAGATTTTGATGGATGAGGAGGATGCGGAAAAGACGGCATTCATCACGCCTTGGGGAACATATTGTTACAGGGTCATGCCATTTGGGTTGAAGAACGCAGGGGCAACGTATATGAGGGCAATGACTACCATGTTCCATGACATGATACATCAGGAAA
Organism: Nicotiana attenuata; assembly: GCF_001879085.1. NCBI lineage: Eukaryota > Viridiplantae > Streptophyta > Magnoliopsida > Solanales > Solanaceae > Nicotiana > Nicotiana attenuata. The sequence goes on along the minus strand of NC_031994.1, from coordinate 92,931,185 downwards.
TCGAGGTCTATGTGGACGACGTGATCATAAAGTCGAGGAAACAATGTGACCATGTTAGGGATTTGAGGAAATTCTTCCAGAGACTCTGCAGGTACAACCTCAAGCTTAATCCAGCAAAGTGTGCGTTTGGAGTCCCGTCGGGGAAGTTGTTGGGATTTGTGGTGAGTAGGCGTGGTATTGAATTAGACCCGTCTAAGATTAAAGCCATCCAGGAGCTACCACCGCCGAGGAACAAGAAAGATGTGATGAGTTTACTTGGCAGGTTGAATTACATCAGCAGGTTAATTGTCCAGCTTACAACTACTTGTGAGCCCATTTTCAAGCTGCTAAAGAAAGATGCTGCGGTCAGATGGACAGACGAATGTCAAGCAGCATTTGACAAGATTAAGAAGTATTTGGCTAGTCCACCTGTGTTGGTCCCGCCAGAGCCAGGAAGGCCCTTGATCCTTTACCTGACTGTGTTGGACAATTCTTTTGGTTGTGTACTGGGGCAGCATGACATCACAGGAAGGAAAGAGCAGGCGATTTACTACCTCAGCAAGAAGTTCACATCATATGAGGTAAAATACACTCAACTCGAGAGGACGTGTTGTGCTTTAACCTGGGTAGCGCAAAAGTTAAAACATTACTTGTCAGCATATACTACCTATCTCATCTCTCGATTGGACCCCTTGAAGTATATTTTTCAAAAGCCCATGCCCACAGGGAGGCTAGCAAAATGGCAAATCCTGCTTACAGAATTTGATATTGTCTACGTGACTCGGACTGCAATGAAAGCACAAGCGCTGGCTGATCATCTAGCTGAGAATCCCGTTGATGATGAATATGAGCCTTTGAATACATACTTCCCGGACGAGGAGATAATGCATGTTGAAGAATTAGGACAGGTCGAGAAGCCTGGATGGAAACTTTTCTTTGATGGAGCCGCCAATGCCAAGGGAGTCGGAATAGGAGCAGTACTGATTTCTGCGACAGGGCAACATTACCCCGTCACTGCTCAACTCCGTTTCTATTGCACCAACAACATGGCTGAGTACGAAGCATGTATCCTGGGATTGAGGTTGGCCATAGACATGGGTGTCCAGGAAATCTTGGTCATGGGTGACTCAGACCTTCTTGTACACCAGATTCAGGGAGAGTGGGAGACACGAGATTTGAAGCTCATACCATACCGGCAGTGTTTGCATGAACTTCGTCAACGGTTTCAATCAATAGATTTCAAACACATTCCAAGGATGCACAATGAGGTTGCCGACGCTTTGGCCACTTTGGCGTCGATGTTGCATCACCCGGACAAGGCTTACGTGGATCCGTTACAGATTCAGGTTCGGGATCAGCATGCCTATTGTAATGTGGTGGAGGAAGAGTTTGATGGTGAGCCATGGTTCCATGATATAAAAGAATACCTCCGGATGGGAGTATACCCGACACAAGCTACAGGGGATCAAAAGAGGGCAATTCGACGCCTGGCAAGCGGATTTTTCTTCAGTGGAGGAGTGTTGTACAAGAGAACTCCAGATCTTGGGTTATTGAGATGCATAGATGCCAAACAGGCTACATGCGGGAGTTTGTGGACCTCATATGAGTGGATATATATTGGCAAAGAAGATCCTCCGAGCAGGTTATTATTGGCTTACTATGGAACGGGATTGCATCAGCTTCGTGCGCAAATGTCATCAATGTCAGATACACGGAGATTTGATTCATTCTCCACCATCTGAATTGCATACAATGTCAGCACCATGGCCGTTCGTTGCCTGGGGAATGGATGTTATTGGTCCGATTGAGCCAGCAGCCTCAAATGGGCATAGATTCATTTTGGTAGCTATTGATTATTTCACTAAATGGGTGGAGGCAAAAACCTTCAAATCCGTGACTAAGAAGGCAGTTGTCGATTTCGTACATTCAAATATCATATGCCGGTTTGGGATCCCGAAGGTAATCATCACAGATAATGGTGCCAATCTCAATAGTCATTTGATGGCCGAGACATGTCAGCAGTTTAAGATCATGCACCGCAATTCCACTCCATATCGTCCTAAGGCAAATGGGGCAGTCGAGGCAGCTAACAAGAATATCAAGAAAATACTTCGAAAGATGGTAGAAGGGTCAAGGCAATGGCATGAAAAGTTACCTTTTGCTTTGTTAGGCTATCGCACTACTGTCCGCACTTCAGTAGGAGCGACTCCCTACTCATTGGTGTATGGAATCGAAGCAGTAATACCCGCAGAGGTTGAAATCCCATCCCTCCGAATCATCGCAGAGGCAGAGATTGATGATGATGAATGGGTTAAAGCCCGCTTGGAACAACTAAGTTTGATTGACGAGAAGCGACTGTCAGCAGTGTGTCACGGTCAACTGTATCAACGAAGAATGGCAAGAGCATATAACAAGAAAGTGCGTCCGCGGAAGTTCGAAGTAGGACAGTTGGTGCTCAGACGTATCCTACCTCATTGGGCTGAGGCAAAAGGAAAGTTCGCCCCAAACTGGCAAGGGCCATTTGTTGTAACCAGAGTTTTGTCCAATGGCGCTCTATATCTAACGGACGTGGAAGGAAAATGTGTAGAAATGGCTCTCAATTCTGACGCAGTCAAGAGATATTATGTATGATTTTCTTTATCTTTGTGTACCTGATCGTATTTGGCATGTTTTGAGATTGAAATGATGAAGGCATTTCGTTCTGCTACCCAAACATTTTATCCTTTGTTATCCCTTTGAGCCTTATTATATTTCCTTTCGTATCCCTCTTTCGGAATCAATAACAAAACTCGAAAGCCCGAGGGGGGAAAATCAGCGGAGAAATAAGGAAAAAACAGTCAAAAAGAAAAGAAAAGAAAAAGAGAAGAAAAGGAAAAGGAAAGAAAAGAAAAAAAAAGAGAAAAGAAAAGAAAAGAAAAAGAAGAATTAAGAAAAGAAAAGAGAAGGAAAAGAAAAGAAATGAAAAGAAAGAAAAGGAAAAGTAGAAGAAAGAAAGATCGCCACAATAAAGTAGTTCTATGTCCTGAACTACGTTTGACATGATCCCGAAAGGGTACGCAGGCAGCCTCACTGAGGTTCAGTCATAACAGAAGAAAATCCAAGAATCCCCAAGAAGGAAACTGGGGCAGAAGTTATGGTTGTTGCAAGGGATATGATTCCGAAAGTTGTAATGTTGAACCCACATTTGAATTATTTTGAGCTTTGATACCTTTCTTTCTAAAACCCATCCAAAAGCCACATTACGTTCCAAAGAAAGACCTTCTGATCAATTTCAAGAAATGACAATACGGGCAGGTAAAGTGACTCATGTTGGAGACAACACTTGGGTGACAGAAGGAAAATGATAAAATGAGAGAGTCTTATCGGTGAAAACCCTCACGGGCACCGTAAGGCGAGGTGAGGTTGAGAGATATTAAAATAAGAGAGTCTTATTGGTGAAAACCCTCACGGGCACCGTAAGGCGAAAGGGAGTTTTTCAGTTGGGCAAATGAAAGAAGTATGTGGTAGAAAGTTGTTTGAAACATGGCAAAACAAGCAAGGTTTGGGTTTGGCGAGAGTCGGGCGTGAAAGTATGAGACAACAAATGTGGTAATTGATAATTGATTGGTTGGACAGACTAGGCTGGAATCCAAAATGCATGGCACGATCAATGGAATCAGCCTTTCCGCTCAGATAAGTCCTATCCTTTTTCTTTTCGTTACAACTCATTCCTTTTCAGAGTTTTTCTACCCTCAAAACCTTCGAGGTCATTGCATTTCATTCTCTTAAAGTCTGTCTATAAGGTGCTTTAGTGTCAGTTCTATTCAAAAAGAAAAGAAGGATGTCAAAGTTAACTACTAGCTTCACAGTTAGATGGCACAACAAGGTGGGAACATGTCAAAAGAGAGTAAAACATGGAGGACCAATGAAAATCAATGTAATAATCAGATGGTTGTGAGGGAGAAGCGAGGTCCAAAAGAAGGGAACAGAAACACCAAACAGTAATACGAGGTAAAGCATGTGGGTCATCAAGATCGGAGGGTTGAAAGTCAATTGGAAATCGTGGCAAGTCAAAGCAAGTCCAAAGACGCAAGTCGGAGCAAAGTCGGAAGCGGGAGCATGGCCAACAAGAATGCCAGCAGCTAACCACCATTTTACATTAACAAATTTTTCTTTGATTGGAACAGGGTCAGAAAATTTTCTTTGTTTGTTTTGTTGCAATCAGGCGCCCACCTGGAGAACAAGGGAATACTTTTCAAGTTTCAGCAGTCAGGCGCCCACCTGGAGAACAAGGGAAGTGTAATTCAATTTTAGCTTTTAATTTTTAATATTTGATAATATGCTGTACCCAGTTACTAAACTGGGGCAGAAATTTTCTTTGTTGTTTATTTTGTTGCAGTCAGGCGCCCACCTGAAGAACAAGGGAATACATTTCAAGTTCAGCAATCAGGCGCCCACCTGGAGAATAAGGGAAGTACAATCCAAATTTCAGTTTTTAATTTTTAATATTTGATAATATGCTGTACCCAGTTACCAAACTAGGGCAGAAATTTTCTTTGTTGTTTATTTTGTTGCAGTCAGGAGCCCACCTGGAAAACAAGGGAATACTTTTCAAGCTTCGGTAATCAGGAGCCCACCTGGAGAATAAGGGAATACTTTTTTAAGCGTCTGCAGTCAGGAGCCCACCTGGAAAACGGACACATATTTCAAGTGGTAACAATCAAGCATCATTCGGAGGAATGGCAGCAATATCGCCAATCACAATGCAAAACAACAACAGGAATACCATCGGAAGATTACAAGATACAAGTTCAAGGCAACACAAGAACAAGTTAGAAGACATAGATAGGACCCTCTTGTAATTCGTAGATCATAGCTTAGGCTAGCTTCTTTTCATTTTAACACGATGTAATAAGGAGGTCAGCGAGCAGTAGCAGCAGCAACAGCAGTGAAATCACAGCCCCTGGTAGTCCCAGCTACCAGACCTTCCCGAACTACACTGACCTGATTCCTGTTTAGCCCAGGATATGTAGGCAACCTTTGAAGCAGGGTGCGGTCAACTCTTTTAAAAATGCTTCACACGGAATATGCGAATGGGCAAAAATCGCTCGTTTCCGCTCACTTATCTTTGCACGAAAACTCTTCGTGTTTCCGGGCAAAGAGGGGCAGCTGTGAGCACGTGATTTTTGCCCAAAGCAAATTATTCCAAAAGTTTCAAATAAAAAGATTTTACAAATTTTTGTGAATTTTGTGGAATTTGGTGTTAATTGATTGCATGATAATTCATATGAAAATATAAAAAATACATTTGCACTTAGGATTTAATTTCATATTTTAGTATTAATTAGAGGTTAATTTGTTTTAGAACAAAAAATAAAGAAAATAACAAAATGGTCCAATTGAGGCTATTTTAGGCTGGTTTTGTAACTGTTGGTTTCAAAAGTTGTCCTGGGATTAGTTCCGAGTCTGTTTGGGTGTCTGCAAGTGTATTTTGGCTACTATTGGTGCTACTATTCTCTGAAAACAATTCTGGGTTGTTCATTCTGTTTTCTGAGCTGTTGTTGATCATCAATCTGCTACTGCTGACTCTCATTCTTCTTGTTCTATTTCAAATCCAGGTACACGCGTTGAATTCACACTGATGTAATCACAATTTGGAATAAAATGAAGTATTAGTTCAGATCTATGCTCATGTGAATGCCTGTAGTTATAGTTAGTCCAACAATGTGTAATTGTCTAGTTTTAGTTTGAATTGTATTGAATTAGGAACTGTTCACTTAGAACTATTTCTACTGATTTGAACTGTTTGGAGTTGTACTGGACTGTTGTGGACTATTTGAACTCGTGATTATCCAGCGTAGCTTTAGTATAGCTAGTATTTGCCTTAGTTTAACATTGTTTTATTTAAAAAATCAGAAATAACTTGGATATGTAATTGATTTTGAGTTCAGCATCTTTAAGCTCATGGTTTCAATGTAGGTGTTGACAATTTGGGTAGTTAACATCAGTGGTGTACTCAGATTGAATACGCATCTTCAATTTGACTGATTTGAATTAATTAGCTGTCTGATAGTTAAGTGCGGATAAAGTGCGAATCTAGGCTATCAACCTGTTCATGTTAATGCAATCAAGCCGTTTAGTGTAGTAGATTCACGTTCATGAACTATTTGTTTTGTTTTGTTGTTAAATCTCATTCATGTTTCCCATTTGTTTTCACCCTTAGCGACATTTAGGAAGTCACCAGTAGATACGTAAGCAAAGAAATCGAACTGTAAAATTAAATATAAATTCAGCCTGAAATTTGGGCTCGAGTTGGCCCATTTGCATGAAGCATTATCAGAATGGTACGTGACCCATTCCTGGTCACCAAACTGCCACAAGTTAGAAGCTGGTGCCTGTTTGGGCTGGAAGCCCAATCTATGTGTTTTCTTGTGAATTGGACTAAAACCCAAATGTAGTAGCTCTTAAATTTTGATAATTAATTAGGACTCTTTCTTTTATTAGAGACAAATAAAAATAGAAAATCATAGTTGCTTTAGGATTGGCCTTTAAATAAAAATGAGATGAGCCTCGCTAAACAAAACACATAAATTGTGGGGCCCTCCATAAAAGTTTATAAAAATACTTAGACGTCGGGATGGGCCGTTTAGCGAATTTCACGGTTTTCCCCAAAGATAATAAAAGCGCAGTTGCTTTAAGCGCGTATTTTAATAATATTACCTTCCTGAATGCGGGTGCACATTTATGTGACCCAAATCTAAATCTCAACGAAGTCGAAATGCGTCAAAAGCCACGGGTGCACTGGTGTGACGTGGTTCGAGATACATTTTCACGACGTTGCAAGTCTTGTTAAAAGACATAAAATAAAAGCGGTTAAAATAAAAACGCACATAGGTTGGAATATGTTTTAGAAATCGAGGTAAAA
>NC_031994.1:92850124-92923959 GCF_001879085.1 Nicotiana attenuata | reverse complement strand
ATTCATCAGCTCAAATTTGAATTTTTGAAATTCAAAAACTTCTCTTAGATCTTAATCTTCTTAAACCAAAACCTAAAAAAAAAAAACAGTAAGCAAAGCTCCAAAAAAAACTCAAAAAATATTGTTCTATTGAGAGTTTGGTTTAATTTCAAGTTGAAGTATTTGATTTTGCATCATTTAGCTTAGCATTTGGTTGCTGGAATTTGCTGGAGATTCCTGGGTTATTTCAAATTGGTTTTGAGTTGATTTGTTAGCTCTGTTGGTTTTCTGAACATTCATGGATCTCTGAGTTGCACCTGGGCTGTTCCTATTGTTCTATACTGCTGGAAATTGCATTTGCTGTAGTTGCTCGCCTTATTGCATCAGCTGACCTCTTCTCCTCTTCTCCTACATTTTTATTCAAATTCCAGGTACACTTCGAGACTTTGATGTATCTCCTATTGAAGTGAAAATGAAAATGGAGTGTTCAACCATTTGCCTTCTGAGAAATGCATGCTTGAGTTGTCATAGAAGAGGAGATTATGTATGATTTATACTTGTTTAGGATTACATTTGATTCATATATATATTGTATAACTTGGACTGTGACTGTTGAATTTTGGATCCAAGTTTGTTTCCTCTGAATCAGAAGCTTCAATGTATAGTGTGGACTGTCTGTGATGGCTATAGCTTAAAATCGAACACTGAGTCAGAACTAATGCATAGATCAGAAATTGTGTTAAATTTGGACTTATTAGGACAGTTTACATTCTTAAGTTTGTGTCATTTGATGGTAGATGCATTATTAAATCGTTCAATATCGTTCAGTGATGTTTCCGCTTAGTTTAGCTGATTTTGCTTCAATGGAACATTTGAATGCTCCTTCTCTGTTATGGCGTAAATAAAGTCATCATGAATTAATATCAGAACCAGTGTAACGAAACTGAAGGTTGTTATTTTGGCTCAACATCATTCAAACTAGTAATTACATTTGCACCATCCTCTGGTAGAACCGACTGTTCAATAAAAGCATCATGTTGATCACCTTGTCTGCTAGTTTATTGGTCCAAGTTTGTATAAAACTGATTTGCTAGGTCTGTGCTTATTTGTGTTATTTTAGAGATCCAGTTGTGGAAAATCAAAATTCCTACTGGACTGAGTATCGAATTGGACAGCCGCCTAGATTTTCGCTGGGCCAGTCATAAGCCAAAAAACGGAAGCATCTTCCCGCTGGTCCATTCTTCTACTCATGTCGCCAAGGCTGATTCAGCCCCCCTCTGCGTGGGTTGGCCTTGAAGCCCACTCCCTAAGGCAATTCTTGACTGTCCCCGCTAAGTATCCATTTATCAATGTTAATTAGGACTTTTCCTTTTATATAAATACAAATAGAAAATTATAGTTGCTTTTAGGTTTTCCTTTTAAATAATAAATGAGACGAGCTTCGCCAAATAAAACATACAAATTGCGGGGCCCTCGATAATTGTTTATGCTAAAATACTTAGACTTCGAGATGGCCCGTTTAGCGAATTTCACGGCCTTCTCCAAAGATAATAACGCGATAGTCTCTTTAGGCACGCAATTTAAATAATTTTACCTTCCTAAATACGCGTGCACATTTATGTGACCCAAATCCAAATCTCAACGGAGTCGAAATGCGTCAAAAGCCACAGGTGCACTGGTGTGACGTGGTTCGAGATACATTTTTACGACGTTGCAATTCTTATCAAAAAGACATAAAATAAAAACGGTTAAAATAAGAGGCACATAGGTTAGAATATGTTTTAAAATCAGATAAAAGCAAATACAACAGTTGAGCGACCGTGCTAGAACCACGGAACCCGGGAATGCCTAATACCTTCTCCCGGGTTAACAGAATTCCTTACTCGGAGTTCTGGTTCGCGGACTGTTAACAGAGTCATAATTTCCTCGGATCGGGATTCAACCGGTGACTTGGGACACCATTAATCTCCCAAGTGGCGACTCTGAATTTTAATAACAAATCCCGCTCCGATTGTCCTTTAAGTGGAAAAACTCTTTACGCCCTCGCGGGTGTAAAAAAGGGAGGTGTGACAGTGTCCATTCCTGAGTTTGAAACCAAACGACCTACTACCAGGCTTCAAGTAAAGGTGGCCTACGATTTTGCTCTTCAAAAGAGCAAGAAGAGTAGTAAGAAGAAAAGGAGAAAGTTGGTGAAAGGCGGTGTTCCTGTAAGTAGTGAAGGGATTCCTGTCGTGGAGGTGGAAGAGGAAACTCCCGATGAACCTGGTTCACTTATTAGACGGTCTTCGAAAAAGAAGCCTGCCTCAATAGAGAAGGGGTCAACCACTAAGTCAAAGATGAAGGAGGTGGTGAGTGAATTCTCGATGTCTGCTGAGGATGTGCTGGTCAAATCCAAGGGGAAAAGAAAAATCAGTGGGGAGGAGTCTGGCAAACGCAAGTCCGAAATTTTTGACAAACCTGGTTCTGTGAAGATAAGGCGAAGTGAAGTCAGTCTTGGATCTAAACGTTTGAGGCATAAAAAGGTTCTGATGGGCGTACGTTTGACCCAGCAATCTCTGAGATGGCATGTATGCGCCAAATTCTGGAAATGGTCGAGTTTCAATGCTGGGCACATCTATTTCAAATTGATGCCCCTAAGGTATATGAGGCTGAGGTCCAAAGATTCTTTGCTAGCCTCTTCCCTGTTGAAACTGACCACATTTGTGCTTTGGTCAATGGGGTGGACATCGTTTTCGATGTGAAATTTCTTGGCGAGATTTTACAAGTTCCTACAGATGGTGTGTCCAGTGCCAAAGACGTGTGTCAGTATAACTTCAAAAATGCCGTGGTGAAAGAAAATGCAAACCTGAAAGGGACCAGATCCATAAGAAAGCGCTCATCCCTGTCTATCAGTTGCTGTTTGAATTAGTTAAGAAAGTTAAATTGCCTTGAGCTGAGAGGAGGTCAGTGACTTCTAAGTCTGACCTATTCTTGATGGAGCAACTGGACAATTGTACTCTTGTGAGTCTGCCTGCTATTATGATTGAACATATGCAAAAGGTTGCCACCTTCAAAGATGGTAATCATGGCCTTCCCTATAGATTCCTGCTTACTCTAGTGTTCAAATTCTTTAAAGTTCCACTGGGGACGGCGGAAAGTAGGGACTAGGAAGCAGACTTTCTCACAGACGACATTGGAAGAGTGTGAGTGTGTGGAAAAGTATAGGGGGGTAGGAAGTACATCAACCGTCTCACAGCTTATAAATGCTCAGAACAGAGCAGCGAAGGAAATTCTTCGGTTGAAGGCCATGAATGCTATCTTGGAAGGTCAGCAAGCCCGAGGGGTTCCGATGTCAAATGATGAAGTGGCTCGTTTGACTCAGGAGAATGCTGATCTCAGGGCGCAAGTAGAGAACCTGAAAGCAGAACTGCTCAATGAGCAAAAGTCGGCAAATGCCCGAATAGACCTCGTTCTCCAAACACTTGTTGCAGCTACCAAGCCTTTTACTCCTAGTGCCCCCTAAGTACCCCTTCAGTGACCAGTTTCTGGAAATATTTGTTAAGTTTTCTTTTGATGTATTGGCAGATGTTTTTTTTGTTTTCTTTTTTTTAAGTGGTCGGATGAGACACTACTGCTCCTGTTAACAAGTCCAATGTTGCGTTTAGTTTTTTTTTAAAAGCAAAGGCCTATTAAAACTTTATTAATATCAATCCTTGTTTTATTATGACAGTACTTTCTATTTGTGTTTCTATTCTCTATCATGATTATGTGCACATATGTGGCTTGAGTTAGCTTGGCTGGACTTGTTTGTGTACCCACAATGAGCTTATACAAAACATCACTTGAAGGTTTCTGTTTCTCATTCAAGCCTCTCACAAAAACAGAAAAATCAATCCTCACGAGCTTGAAGAACAAGGTTGAACGCAACTACGGACCAGTTCCTAAAGTTAGCATGTTATTGTCCTAGTTGAGTTGTAACTTTGTGATTGTACTTATTGTATCTCCTAAATTGCTTATCTAGAAACATTGATTAGGAATCTCTTTGTAAATTCGTAAACTCCCTGACTAGGTGTAGTCATAAACAAAATCCTTTGTAACCGTAGTGTGACAAAGTGGCTTGGAAACATCACAAGTTAGTCAAAGCCTTTGTAACTAGAATAGTTATAGAGTGGCTTGTGATGAGAGCATCACAAGTTAGTTGAAGTCTTTGCAATAGAATTATTGTAAAGTGGCTTGTAATAGGGAGATTCCAAGTTAGTGAAGTTAAAAGCCTACAGGTATAGGTCGTGGTTTTTTTATCCTCTTGTGTGGGATTTTTCCACGTATATCTTCTGCCTTATTTACGTACTGTTATATTAGCATTCTCAGCAGAATCTTGTAAAGGACCAGGTACTCTAATGTTTGGTGGACTCACACAAACTAACACCTTTGATTAACAATCCTGGACAGGTGGAACAAGAGAATAAAGGAAGCTTCTCTCACGTAAGAAGCACATGTAAGTACATTGTAAAAGAATATTATTGTTATTTTCTGTTATAGGACTAACAATAGAATTTGTACAAGTGTACAGATAAATAGATTCTTCTCTTTCTTGTTAGTTTAGCTATTTGTATAAATATTGATAGATAGTGATGAAATAATACAGAGAAAATTTCACATGTCTGCTTTACATTTCTTTCAAATTCACTATCTAGAAAATTAAGTTTCAAAAGGCATTTTCTTTGATTTATTGTTTTGTTCTTGGATTTAGTGCGTTGTCCAAAATTTTTTCACCTCTTAAGACTAAAAAGAAGTTACAATTTTTTATCCAAACGGATAAATTGAATTTATCGAATCGAATAAATCACAATCGAAAAGAAAAATCGAACCACACCAAATTTTATTACGTATGATATTGATATAGCATTTTAAGAAACTAAATACCATAATTATCGAACCAAAATGTCTAAAAATCGAACTGAATCAATCGACAAACACACATACTTCGCTGCTTCTTTTGCAGAATTTTTACTTAAGCCTCTGCCATTTTTTGTTTGGTGTACAGAGAAAGTTTTTTTTTCTTTCATTATTCGCAACTGCTGAAGTTACAAAACATCCAAAAATCTTTTTTCAACTTCAATTAAATATTATCCAAATGTTTAAATAACTCTGCTAATTTAAAATTCTCACCAAATAAGTCCATGAAGGAAGATAATGTTATCCATTATAAACATTAAATTCAGAATTGTTAATGAAGGGTGAAGAAATTTCGGGCATTTACTACATTCTTCGATGATTATTTAGAAATTAATGTTGAATAAATCATTAAAATTGTGTTTGTTAAAAGTTATTAATTTTATATTGTATGAGTCCAAATTTGGACGACCACAACCATTTGACAAAGGCAATGGAAGATGAGATCTTCGTAAGCGGGACGTCCTACGAGGGACGACAGATAGCGGATAGAGGACGAACGGTTGTTGCAGCAGTGTAGGTCCAATTAGGGGTATTTTGGAATATTCTCACGAATATTCCCTAGAGTATGTTCTCTAAGGTGCAGAAAGGGGTTAGCCCTTATATATAAGGGAGGAGATACCTAGTAACGGGGGCTCTCGGGCTTTTGAGGTCTATTCAATTGAAAGCAAAACTTGTAAACTCTCTCCGATATTAAAGATTATCCTTCTCACTGTACAATTATCGCCTTTTTCATAAGATCATCAACTACTTTCCATCGTGTTCATTATTTGCGTCTTCTGTTCTAGAGCTTATTATGCTTAATTGAGATTTACCCCTTCATTTTCTTTGATTGATTTGTTCAACTAGATTCCAATATCTTTTGAATCAAACAATTTGGCGCCGTCTATGGGGATTTATTTAGCTGAGAACTTTAGTTTCATCTAGATCCTTGAAAGAAATAATCACCTCTTCCTGGCCTAAAAAGGATCAATAATGACAGGAAAGGGGGAAGCAAGATTGAAAGCGATAGTAGGCGTCACTTGCAACCTTATGGACTCTATCAATGAAGTCGGCCGGGAATTCAATGAAAATATAACGCCAGGCGCCACACCCGGGGGAGATATCTCACCCCCCCTGCACGAAGGTGTGACAGTCTCGCGCGAGAGGTAAACTGCAACATCCACAGCAGGAGAAGCTCCACCAGCTGTGAAAAGACTTTTAGAAGAGTGGTTAACAAACACCTTGAGCAGTATACTCGACAAACCTGTTCAAAGAGATATCGGAGGCAAACTCCGCATTGACGCCACAACATGACCGATGAGCCAAAAACTCCACGCGCAGGTGATGCTCACACTGACAACGACGCTGGTAACGACGCAATTGCAGCCATCCTAAAGAAAATGGAAGAAATGGAAAATGAGAACAAAACGCTCCGTGATCAGATGAAGGAACACCAAGAAAGGGTCGATAAAATACCGGGCGCTCCAAAGATGCTGCCAAAACGAGATGTCGGCCGATTCATCGAGCAGCCCTACAGTGAAGTGGCAGCCCCCCGTGCTATTCTAAAAACCTTCAAAATGCCGCCATACTTGAAAATATACGATGGCACCACAGACCCGGAAGATCACATAATCCACTACGTCACGACAGTGAAAGGAAACGATCCGTTGAAAGAGCAGGTGTCGTCAGTGCTGCTAAAAAAGTTCGGTGAAACCCTAACTGGGGAGCACTGACGTGGTATTCCCAACCGTCGGCCCGATCGATATCAACGTTCAAAAAAATGGCAGATAAATTCGTCACCGCTCATGCGGGAGCGAAAAAAGCAGAAGCCAGGGTAAACGACATCTTCGCCGTTAGACAGACGACAGGCGAGGGACTTCAGGATTTCCTAGCCCGATTCAACAGGGTAAGAATGAGCCTACCCAATGTATCGGAGGGGATGGCGGTGGCAGCCTTCCAACATGGATTAAATAGAAACGGGTCGAAAGCAAAAAAAAAGCTGCTAAGTAGGCTCATGAAATACCCTCCCACTACGTGGGAAGAAATCCATAACGCATATTATGCTGAAGTACGGGCAGATGAGGATGAATTAAATGGTCCGATCCAATGGCTAACCTCAGTACAAACCGAAATAAGGAGAGACCGCCTTAACGACGTTCGAAGGGAACAACTATCCCGTTTCAATCGAGAGAGGCATCAGCCCTACATCCGGACGTCCATCCCATTTACCACGACATGAAGACGTCACTCCCCGACGTATCGTGCCACAGCGGAATGTGAGAGGTATCCCCCCTTATTGTCTGCTCATAACTTTTGCGTTTCTCCTTCAAAAATAGTGTATGAACTAGAAAAGCTCGGCACGAAGGTGCAGTGGACGTAAAAAATGAAGTCGGATTCCAGCACCCGAAGATCAAACGTTCTGTGCGAGTTCCATCAGGAAAGGGGACATAAGACCGAAGATTGCATAGGCTTGTGACAGGAAGTGGTAAGAATGTTGAACCAAGGACACCTGAAAGAACTGCAGAGCAATCGAGGACGGGCTAACTTCGCTCGTGGGCGCGATCAACCCCAAGGACCCCCAAAACCACCTTCGGCTCGTGTCATACAAATGATCATTGGCGGCGGTGATGATAGAGTAATCAACCATGTGAAATTCACCACTACACACAAACTCAGGCGAACAATCGCTCATGAACGGTATGATGACCTTGAAGATAGTATCATCTTCGATAAGTCAGATACCAACGGCTTGTCTTTCCCTCATTATGATGCTTTGGTTATAACTTTACTTATTGCGGATATCGCTATAAAAAATGATGGATGACGGAAGCGGTGCGTGTATTATCCACCCACGAGTCCTCGCACAGATGAGACTCGGGGATAAGATAATACCGCGCTGCATAACACTAACGGGTTTTAATAATGCAGTTGAACGAACCTCAGGAGAGATAATGCTGCCCGTTCTGGCTGGAGGAGTCACTCTGGAAATGACTTTTCACGTCATGGACCAGGAAACAACCTACAACGCTAGCATAGGATGTCCATGGATACACGCCATGCGAGCCGTTCCTTCAAGTTTCTACCAAGTGATCAAATTTCCTACCCCATGGGGAATATTCAGAATCCGGGGCGAGCAACGTACCGCCCAAGAATGCTACCGCATCACCCAAAATTGCGCGCACACCCAACAACTAAAGGGAGCGAGTGCGGAAGCATAGCAATCAGCCATGTCGGGAACCAAACCCGACATACAAATAGAGGCCATCAAAGATCCAGATGTCATAGAGGCCTGCAAGGCAACTGTGGAAGACCTCGACCCCGATCAATTGGACAAAACTAACAACACGAAAAAAGCTTATATCAGGCACAACCTCTCCGAACCAGGTGAGTTCCATGAATTCTTAACTAACAACGCTGATCTGTTTGCCTTCTCCCATTCAGATATGCCGGGAATCCCAAGGGATATTGCCACACATCAGCTAAATGTCGACCCTCTCTACCCGCCTGTGCGGAAAATGAGGAGAAAGTTCAACGCCGCAATCAACGACGCAGTTAGTAATGAAGTCGATAAGCTACTCGCTAATGGTTCCGTCCGAGAATCAAAGTATCCTGAGTGGGTCGTCAATGTGGTCATGGTAAAAAAGAAAAACGGGAAATGGCGGATGTGTGTCGACTTCACCGACCTCAACAAAGCATGCCCAAAAGATTCCTTTCCACTACCACACATCGACCAGCTCATCGACGAACCAGCGGGGCACGAACTATTAAGCTTCCTAGATACCTATTCTGGCTACAACCAAATCCTAATGGCAGAAGAAGATCAAAAAAAGACCACCTTTATCACCCACCAGGGGACGTATTGCTACAGAGTTATGCCATTAGGACTCAAGAACGCAGAAGCGACGTACCAAAGGTTGGTCACCAAAATGTTCAAAGAACAACTTGGAAAAACTATGGAGGTCTACATCGACGACATGTTAGTGAAGTCAAAAAAGAAGGAGGATCACATTGGTCATCTGAAGGAGGCCTTCGAAATATTGAGGCAATACAGAATGAAATTGAATCCAGAAAAATGCGCCTTTGGCGTAGCCTCGGGCAAATTCCTCGGTTTCTTAGTATCACAAAAGGGTATCGAGGTCAATCCAGACCATATCAAGGCCATCAAAGGAATACCGGATATGTTGACTAGCAAAAAGCAGGTACAGAAGTTGACGGGACGAATAGCCACCCTATCAAGGTTCATCTCACGGTCGTCAGATAGGTGCCATAAATTTTTCAATGTACTGAGGAAGGATCACGGATTACAGTGGAACTCGGAATGCGTCGACACCCTAAAGAAATTAAAAGCATACCTATCCTCACCGCCATTACTGGTCAAGGCAGATCCAAGCAAATGCCTCCTGGTGTATCTAGTAGTCTCCGAAGTCGCGGTAAGTGCAATTCTGGTCCGCGAAAGTAAAGGTACGCAGTCTCCGATCTATTATGTCAGCAAAACCCTAATTGATGTCGAAACAAGGTATCCCCACCTTGAGAAATTAGCTCTAGCATTAGCCATAGCTTCACGAAAGCTTACACCATATTTTCAATATCACCCCATAAAGGTGGTGACAACTTCCCCCCTCAGGGGCATCCTACACAAACCCGAGCTATCGGGCAGGTTGGCCAAATGGGCCATAGAATTAAGCGAGCACGACATAACATATCAACCGCGAACTGCTAAAAAGTCACAAGTGCTCGCCGACTTCGTCGTCGATTTTAGTGCGAAAATATTGCCTGAAGCAGAGCAGGAGGCGCTCCGTGCGCCATCCCCCTCTGACCTATGGGTCCTCTATACTGACGGTGCATCTAATGCGTCGGGCTCGGGACTGGGACTCGTCCTCGAAGTCCCTACAGGCAAAGTGATTCGCCAATCCATATGATGTCCCGAAATGACTAACAACGAGGCCGAGTATGAAGCTGTAATTGCAGGATTGAAATTAGCCCTCAAATATGGCGCTTGATGACTCGTCTTACATTGCGACTCCCAACTCGTGGTGAATCAATTCACTGGGACTTTTCAAATCAAAGAACCGAGACTACAAAAGTACCAGTCAGAAATCCGCAAACTACTACCGAAATTCGATGAATGTCGCCTCGACCAGATACCTTGGGCACAAAATGCCGAAGAAGAGGCCTCGCCAAATTAGCGGCAGCCACCAGAAATATCAACAGAGAAAACGTGGTCACCCTCCTCCATTCCTCGATAACCAGGTCGAGGTACATTCTATAAATCTGACTTGGGACTGGCACAATCGTATCGTAACTTATCTACAGGAAGGAACGCTCTCGCAAGATAAGAAAGAAGCCAAAAAGCTCAGAATATAGGCGACCAGGTATAGCCTCGTGAATCACAACCTTTACAAAAGGACGTTCTGTGGCCCCCGGGCCAAATGTCTTGGACCAAACCAAACGAGGCGGGTATTAGAAGAAGTACATGAGGGGCACTGTAGTGCTCATACAGGAAATCGTGCCCTCATCAGATGCCTCATCCGTGCGGGATACTACTGGCCCACCAGGAAAAAAGAAGCCGCAGACTACGTCAGAAAATGTGAACAGTGTCAAAAATACGCCCCTATGATACACCAAGCCGGAGAATTGCTGTACTCCGTCACTTCGCCATGGCCGTTCATAAAGTGGGGGATGGATATTGTCGGACCCCTTCCAGAAGGGCGAGGTAGGGTACGCTTTCTTTTGGTTTTAACTGACTATTTTTCTAAATGGGTGGAAGCAGGTGCATACACACAGATACATGAGCAAGAAGTTATCGCATTCATATTGAAAAATATAATATGTCATTTTGGCATTCCCAAAGAAATCAGCTACGACAATGGACCCCAGTTCGTCGGAAAGAAAACAACCGAGTTCTTTGAAAAATGGCATATCAAGCGTATACTCTCCACACCATACCACCCCGCCGCTAACGGTCAAGCCGAGTCTTCCAACAAAACGAGATTGAATATAGTAAAGAAGAAGCTCGAGGACGCCAAAGGGTTATGGCTTGAACTACTGCCAGAAGTACTATGGGTATACCGCACCATGCCAAAAACCAGCACAGGCGAAACGCCATACTCCTTGGTCTACGGGACTGATGCGGTTATACCCGTCGAAGTCGAAGAACCTAGCCTGAGATACTCCAACGAGAGCGGACCAAGTAACAACGAAAGGAGATTACAAGACCTAGATGAAGTCGAGGAGCGGAGGGACATAGATCACATAAGAATGGTAGTCCAAAAACAACAAGCAGAGAGGTACTATAACAAGAAAGCCAAAATATGACCACTCAAGGTCGGAGAATACGTTCTCAAAGCAAAAACACAGGCAGCAAAAGACCCTAATGAGGGAAAGCTAGGAACAAATTTGGACGGGCCATACAAAATCACAACGTCAGCGAACAAAGGAGCATTTCAGTTACAGACAATGGAAGGAAAACTACTCCAAAACAATTGAAATGTTGCCCATCTAAAATACTTCCACTTCTGAAAAAAGTCGCCCCCTAAGTCGTACTCTTTTTCCCTCATCCGGGTTTTGTCCCAATCGGGTTTTCTCGGTGAGGTTTTTAATGAGGCGGCAAAGGAGACGCCTCGAGGTCCGAAGTGTTGTTCATTACCCCACCCGTCGATATAATCTCCAGGCCGAGTAATAAAGGGACTCGGCATAGATAGCCAGATCTCCATTGTATGTACAAAGTCAATACGTATTTTCTACGAGAATGAAACCAAATCTCCATTGTATGTACAAAGTCAACGCATATTTTGTACGAGAACATATCAAATCTCCAATGCATGAATGAAGTCAACACGTACTTTCCACGAGAACATAATCAAATCTCCAATGTATGAATGAAACTAGCATCCACTATACTCCAACGGACATAATAGAAGGCCATCGACTAAGAAACGTGATCGACCTCGCTCGAACTACGACGGGATACTACTTCAACGCCAGCTCGAAAGTAAGATCCCACTGGCTAAGGCCATCGACAAAGAAGCGTGTTCGACCTCGCTCGAATTACGACGGGATACTACTTTGACGCCAGCTCGAATGTAACATCCCACTGGCTAAGGCCATCAACAAAAAAAATGTATTCGACCTCGCTCGAACTACGACGGGATACTACTTCGACGCCAGCTCGAAAGTAACATCCCACTAGCTAAGGCCATCGACTAAGAAACGTGTTCGACCTCGTTCGAACTACGACGGGATACTACTTTGACGCCAGCTCGAAAGTAACATCCCACTGGCTAAGGCCATCGACTAAGAAATGTGTTTGACCTCGCTCGAACTACGACAGGATACTACTTCGATGCCAGCTCGAAAGTAACATCCCACTAGCTAAGGCCATCGACTAAGAAACATGTTCGACCTCGCTCGAACTACGACGGGATATTACCTCGACGCCAGCTCGAAAGTAACATCCCACTGGCTAAGGCCATCGACAAAAAAAGAGAAGGAGTCCGACCTCACTCGAAATAAAGTCGATTTGACAGTCCGACAAATGCCCAGAATGCCATGAAAATTACAAAAGTTGCCGCCTAATCAACAAAACAATTTCTTCATTACAACAAATTATTACCGGCACCTATCTTTACAATAGGCTCAAAAACGCCCTTACAAAAATCCTACGACAAAAATAAGTACAAACAAAATTTTTATGCAGCATCCGCGGTACCATACACATCTTTATACCAAGAGTCGGAAGCGAGACGGTTTGCATCGTCAAAATCAATGTCATCCCCGTCAGGCGAAAGAGGGTCGTACCCGCATTCCTCACGAGCTGCATGAGCTTTGGCACGCACATCCTGAAGCTCGGCTTCAGACACCCTCCCCTCAGCATGAAGAGCCTTGTAACATCGAGCTTGGCCTCGGCATGAACCCACAACTCATACAAACAACGAGGCACACCAGGATCGATTGAAGCACGGGACGTAGAAGGTTGCGAGTTTCGGCGCACGTCTTCCGCCCTCAGTAACGCCATCTGCCCGGTCATTGCGGATAACTCTGCCTCCAGCTCCTTTACACGTCCCTCGAGCCCCGCTACCTTAAGCTCAAACGCCTCCTTCTCCTTGGTCCACTCCGACCTACAGACGCAAAGAGTATCTTCCAACACCGCCGCTTCAGAAATAACGGTCGCCAATCTATCAGCGCTCACACTCAACTCGCCCTTAAGACCGTCGATCTCCACCACCTTTATACCCAATTCATTGGTCAGATTGGCCACCCTTGCTTGCAGGTCGATATTCTCAGCCATCACCCCTCTACTTAATTCGATCTCGTTTTCCTTAGCCTTGAGGGACGCTTCGAGTTCACTATTGCCGGCAACGACCTTCATGAGATCCTCGTTTCGCTCTCACAGCTCCTCAACCTTGCGCGCCAGTTGGTCCTCACTCTGTTTAAGCCCTTCACGGAATAATTGGAACTCAGGGTCCTGATGGTAGATGTCGGCCATCGCACGATGCTTAGTGCGATACTCCTGATATTTGGAGAACATCTTCTCATAGACGGCTGTCCTCTTCTTTTCCCGGTGCTCGCGTTCAATCTCCATGATAAGGGTCTGGTACAACAAGAAAAAGTCAAAACAAAAAGACAGATAAAAAATAGTAGCGCGAACCCAATGACGAAATAGAAGAGAAAGATATCTACTCGCAAGGCCATGCCGTTGACGTTCCGGGACAATTTCGTGTCGTTCATCATTCTAAGAGCCTCGATCTCGGGGGCGGCACTAAAGGGGCTAAAACAGACACCACCTGATCACAGCTTGACAATATGTTATAGTCCCCAAGGACAACTATATGCCGATCAAAGCCCTTCATCCTAACCTCCACATGAGTGTGGCGCTCCAAAAATTCACGAATATCTTCCGGGTCGATATCCGAAACCGAGCCATCGCCTTCGACACGTAGGCCCCTCCGATGTTAGAAGATGCGCCACCCTCAGGAAAACGCACGAAACCACCTCCCGGGTATACCTGTTCCGTTTGAGGGGACCTTCCGCCGCAATAGCATCGGCCATAAATGAGGGCACAGGTGCCATCCGCGAAGCACCCGTCTTGCTCCTACCAGCGTCCATGTCCATCTCTTTCCCGAGCTCCACTCTCCTCCTTTTCCTCAGCAATGACTTGTCCCCATTAGATGATTCATCTGCGGGGTGATGGGCCAGCACGGAAGAGGTCTCTTCCCTCACGACCATCTCGCGAGAAGGATCCCCTATCTATATCGGTTGAGCCCGGCCCTCCCGGACGAACTCACTCTGTGTAAACTTCATCTCTGCAATAGCAACAGCCTACCGAAATGCAGGGACTGGGGCCCTAAGCCTAGAAGCTCCCCGACCTATAATCGAAAAAAAAGTTGTATAAATAAGCAACGGCGTACAATCAACGAGTGATATAAGGAAAAACACTTACCAGACGAGACTCTCGGCCCGAAGCGTTTTATGAAAGCAGGCCAGTCTTGAGTCTCCATTGCATGGGGGAGCAGACGGGCTACCCAATCTCTTATACCTGCAATAGGGCGAGGCGGGCGCCCCATAGTTGCAAACAAGAGGTAAACAAACACTAAGGTAAATAAAGAAGAAATAAAAAAAAGAAGGGGGTGGGGGTAAAATAAGTGGTGACAGTCACGTTTCTTATTCCATCGCTTTGGGAACCTAGCAGGATCAGACACAATGTGGGCAGTTCTGACAAAGAAGTACTTATGCCAAAACTTACGACTTGCCCAGTCGTCGGTCCCAACTACCAGTCCTTTTGTCTCCCGGTGCCTCAAATTCACCATGGTACCCCTGTGAAAGCTGGGCGAAAATAAGTGCAAAAGGTGATGAATCGTAACCTCACACCCCGCCAACTCCGCATATTTGGTCAGCAGCAGGAGTATTTTAAGCGTATATGGAGAAAGTTGAGCCGGGAAGACCTGGTAGAATTGACAGAATTCCTCTGCTAACGGAAGAAGGGGGAAGGAATGACCGATCACAAAAGGGTACTCATAAAAAACACAGTACCCAGGCCTATGAGTTTCCACAAAATCCTTTCCCGCTGGAACCATATCAACGTGGGCGGGGATGTTATACTTTATACGGAGAGCATCAATGTGAACTTGCTCCGTTTTGGAGAATACAGGGATAGGAGTAGGAGGAGGATCTTTGAGAAAATCACTTCGAGACATAGGGTGTCTCGGCAGCAACTCCTCAACGATAGGGAAGCTATCTCCTTCCTCCGCCATCATGCCCTCATCGCTAAAAGGGGGTGCCACGGATATCGGAGCGGCGTCAGAAACCCCTTCTCGAGATCGGTGTGATCTAGGCATCTCCCCGACGATAATGTGGTAAAGTCACAGAGAGGGCTAAGAACGAAAAAGGGATGAGGAAGAAGCGAAGAAAACGTTAAACACAGGAGTAGGTATGAAAGAAGGGCAAGAGATGAAATGGCCAAGAATTTTTGAATAAACAAACCCTCCCCTATTTATAGGATTGGGTAGCATCGGAATCAAAGGAAAAGGTAGCAGAGTAGCACCGGAATCGAGGCCAAAGACTGCAGGATGGCACCGAAACCGAAGCGACAAGCCGTCAGCCCCTATCTCGAAAACACGCGTAATGATGACGCATATGGAGATGACATCATTTTCTGATAAGACACACCACCAGAGTCTTGTTAAGCCCATTGACCCCCCACTGTTGGCCAAGTCATAATGCTCCATGAAACCAAATTTCTCCAAGAAGGATGGACGATGTCCGCTTATCGAGGACGCGCCAAATTGCGACCTCGACAAGCGGAGGGACTAACTGTATGAGTCTAAATATGGACGACCACAACCATTTGACAAAGGCAATGGAAGATGAGATCTTCGTACTACGACGGACGACAGATAACGGATAGAGGACGAACGACTGTTGCAGCAGTGTAGGTCCAATTAGGGGTATTTTGAAATATTCTCAGGAATATTCCCTAGGGTATGTTCTCTAGGGTGCAGAAAGGGGTTAACCCTTATATATAGGGGAGGAGATACCTAGTAATGGGGGCTCTCGGGATTTTGAGGTCTATTCAATTGAAAGAAAAACTTGTAAACTCTCTCCGATATTGAAGATTGTCCTTCTCACTGTACAGTTATCGCCTTTTTCATAAGATCATCAACTACTTTCCATCGTGTTCATTATTTGCGTCTTTAGTTCTAGAGCTTATTATGCTTAGTTGATATTTACCCCTTCATTTTCTTTGATTGATTTGTTCAATTAGATTCTAATATCTTTTAAATCAAACATATATGATAGCAGAAAAATTATCTAAATTATTATTTACTTTATATTTTCACGTTGCGAACCTTATGTTTAGTATAAACAATTGCATATGAATGGGGAAGACATTTGAGGTCCATATAAACAACTGCATATAAATGAAATGCATAATTTACCATGATATTCATATTAATTGATGCATATTTTTAGAAATCTGTATGACAAAATTAATGAATTCAGGACAAAAACTTCAACTTACTAGGTGCTGAAGTTTTTAGAAATGAACTAATTAACTTCAGCACAATGGGCTGAAGTTTTTGAAAAATCTGTATTACAAAATTAATGAATCCAGGACAAAAACTTCAGCTTACTAAGTGTTGAAGTTTTTAGAAATGAACTAATTAACTTCAGCACAATGGGCTGAAGTTATTTGAAAAAGTTGTACGACAAAATTAATTAATCCATGACAACAACTTCAGCTTGTTAGGTGCTGAAGTTTTCATAAATGAACTTAAAAACTTCAGCACGTCCCATGCTAAAGTTTTTGTTCAATATTAAATTTTAATTTACTTTTTATTTTTACGTAGTGTAGGAGGAAAGCTTCAGGCTCGTTCTGCTGAAGTTTTTAAAGATGAACTAAAAAACTTCAGCATCCCATGCTGAAGGTTTTATTCAATATTAAATTGTAATTTATGTTTTTAATTTTACCCAGTGTAGGAAGAAAACTTCAGCTCGTTCAGCTGAAGTTTTTAAAGATTAACTAAAAAACTTCAGCACTTTGTGCAATATTAAATTTTAATTTATGTTTTATTTTTGCACAGTGCAGCTATGTTTCAGCTTGTTTTCCTAAAGTTTTTACATATGAACTAAATAACTTCAGCTTGATTAAACTACAAGACAAATACTTCAGCATATGTAAAAACTCAGCTTGTTTAGCAAATAAACCAAAAATTTCCGCATATTATGCAGTGGAAAACTTCAGCATATTTGAATTTGTCGAATTAGAATGTTAGAATTCAACGTGAATCAGATTTAGAATGCAAATTCAGCATATCAGTGAAGATGAATCATGAAATCAATCAGAAAACATATATCATCAAATCAATCAGTTTCAAAAACTATTTTGAATTCTGAAGATGAATTTGAATACTCACAATGTATTTTATAATTTTGAATTTGAAATTTGAATCTAGTTCAAATCTGGTTTGCGAGAGGCGATCTGAGGAGAGATGGAGTGATGGAGAAGAACCGTAAATTGATTTATGCGTGGTACATCTTTTATATGTTTTAGAAGGGGTATAATGGTCATATTATTACAAATTTTTTGTTAGTTGACTACGAAATAAATAATTTTTAAAAATAGGATACAAGTTAAAAAGTGGCATAAATATAGGGTAGGGCTGGGAATCCCCATTAAAATTAGTCCGGTCCATGAGTCCAATATGCAATTCATGGAAAAACAAGATATCTGATCTGTTAGTTATTGCTTGCTACAAAAATAGCAGTAGTTGCAGACAAACACATTACTGCTGGGGACCGTTGGGAGAAAAAACATCGTCGCGCACAAAGCAGACAGGTGGTACCCTACCTCTCCCTCCCTTTTCTACCTTCTCATACACTCCCCCCCCACCCCCACCCCCCACCTACTTTTCATTACCATTTCTTTTCTTCCCTTTTCCTCTTCTTTCTTCTTACCCACAACCTGAAAAAAAATAATCAAGAAACCCCTCTCTGTTTTTGATGGAAGCTACTCTTGGTCTTATGGATTTAACTGGTGATGGTGGAGGAGGAACTGATGGGTCAATTTCAACAGTGTCAAAGGAAGATAATATGGTGTTGTTATCATCTGAGGCTTCTTCTTCATCATACCCTGATGAGTCTGAGCTCGAATTGGGTCTTGGACTAAGTCTTGGTTCTAATAAAACTGGAGCTTCAAGGGCTAAAATCTTGACGGCTAAAAATTTCCCTTCTTTGGGTTCCAATTCATTTTCTTCATCTTCCTCTTCTTCAGCTACTAAAATTAATAATAATAATGCTTCCTCTGGCACCAAGAGAGCTGCTGATTCTATTTCACCTCCCCGTTCTAGTGTCAGGTATAACTATTTCTTCACTGCCATCTTCTTATTTATGCAATTAATTTCATATATTTATCTGTTCATGTGTTAGTTTCATGCTTTACCAAGGTTATGGATAAGCACTTACTATTTCTTAGCTGCAGGTTCTTTACTGTTCTAATGTGATTTTTGATGTAACTATGTGTCAATTTTCGATTCTTTTTTATATTATGTTTGATTAGAACAAGCTGTTCAAGATATTTGGTTGTTGTATGTTTGGTTCTCTAGGAATCTGATACCTATGATGAAATGCGTTTTCTTTTATTATTTCTTTGCACTATTTTCTTCCTCGTGGTGGAATATTTTACAAAACTATGTGATCTTCGACTTTAATTGAATATTTCTATTCATTCATCTAAAGGAAGGATCCCTTCTGAAGTGACAAAAAGTTAAAGGTTTAATTTGACATAAATTATTGGACTCATGACACGTGGCTTGTGATTTCTACATCCCTATTAGCAGTGGCAGATTTAAAACACAAGTAGGAACCCAGTGGATTCGGCACGGAGTACAGATATACATATGTGAAAAATCACCAAAGTTTTAACAAATATTAGATTATGAACCTATAATTTCAAAAGTGTAATGGGTTCAGTTGTAAGAACCTAAAGGTTGAGCCCTTAAATTTGAAATATGGATCCGCCTCTGCCTGTGTTTGAAGTATCATGAATGGTTACAATCTTAGTCAAGCAAGTAGGAATAGGTTCTTTGGCAGAATGATTGACTGCTACGCTCAATATAAAGAAAAAAATTTATTTATCCTATATTCAACTACCCATCCAAGTGCATTTGGAATCAGCACAGGTAATTCAATTTCCGGTAGAAAAAGAGGGTGCTTTTTTGGATATTGAGCTCGTCTTCATCTTCCAATATTGATGGTTGAGACTGCATTTATGTATGAAACTGCCGTAAGGAAGATTTTGATTTGTCCTGTAAAGTTGCATCTTTCTATAACATTCCTTACGGTCAGATTCAATAAGTTTTGGTTTCACAGAACAAATAGATAAGTTTAATCCTTGGAGTTCATTAAAAAAGTGTGGTTACATAGTTTTGGTGCCTTTTTGTAGTTGAGTTATTCCTTGAAGTGCTCATTTCCAGAATTTCTGGGGTTGGAGATATAAAATTTTGCCCTTTTTCAGGCAGTTTATTGTATGTTAAATGTGAGCACATATTATGTACTGCTTGTTATGGTTTATATGTTTGGTATTTAATTTGGCATTGTTTCATATCATTATGTTACTTCGAGATATCATGTCTGATGTGCCGTAAGTAAAATGTCCGGTATAGTTATGGCTTCAACAGATGGTATTCTATTGTAGAACACTCTTCTGCTACTTGGCACCACTGAAGAAAATGCGTCATGACTAAAATATGTCATCACTGTTGTTGCATATATACCCTTGTTTTTGAAACTTTTCCTATGTCACAGGAAAATATGCCTTTCCTTTTTCATCCTTGCTAATGTAGGTTGTGCATTTTATTTAGTGAGCAAACCATAATAAGCTGTTTAACATACTTAAGATTTATAGTTTTTTTTTCTCTCTGTCTTAAATATTTTGCTTTTACTTACCTTTTGCTTGAATCTGACATTGCAGTCAGGTTGTTGGATGGCCTCCTGTAAGGACTTATCGGATGAATACCCTAGTTAACCAGACAAAATCACCACCCACAGAAGAATTATGCAAAAGCAAAAATATTATCGCTAATGCGAGTAGCAGCAAGAGCAATAGTTTTGCCAAGGAGAAAGGGCTCATCAAGACTTCCATGTTTGTGAAGGTCAATATGGATGGAGTTGCAATTGGAAGGAAGGTAGATCTGAATGCTCATAGTAGCTATGAGAACTTGGAACGGACTTTAGATAGGATGTTCTTAAAACCCAACACCGCGGTTTGTGCAAGATGTAAGTAATTCTTCTCCCTAGTTCGTTAATCTGAAAATGGAACAGAAGATTGTTACCACAAATATGCCATAAAGGATAATGAGTTTTTAGTTGCTTCAGAATTTGAATGAATTATACACCGAGTTTTGTTGGGCAAAATGTTGATGGTCGTAATGAATTATGGTTTTTTGTTGGAAATATTAGCTGCCCATATGTTCTAAGCCTGATATCTTGGAGGAACTGACAGACATTTCATGCTAAATTCTTGTTTTTTAACAATTCTTTGGAGTTCTTATCACAAGTATTTTAGGTTCATTTTCCATGGTTTCTGACATTAACAATTTTTGTATGCTGTCAGCGTCAAATGCACAAGAGCTAAGTGTCATGTCAGAAACGTCATCTTCAAGATTATTAGATGGATCATCAGAATTTGTGCTGACTTATGAAGACAAAGAAGGAGACTGGATGCTTGTTGGAGATGTTCCATGGGAGTATGTCCTGTATCTGTCACTTTGCTCTTCCTGCACATTAACAATTGAAATACACCTAATTATTATTTATAATGTGTTGCAAAAAATCAACAGATACATAGTACTTTATGTCTGAACTTTGTTATCTTAAAGTGAATAACGAATAGGAGAAGTTGCTTATTAAATAATAGGGGGATTATATTCATCAACATGAATTGGCAATTTGGTTCTTACATTATATGTACTAGTATAAATATTATGTTCGAATTATAAGAGTTGGGGATTGCTTAATCTGGTTTAGCTTTGGCTTCATAGAAATCAGTAATTGTTATAATGCAGTTCCCTCTGCTTTCTGGCTGATTTTGTAGAAGGCACAACATTCTGCTGTATGGAACCGATTAAATGTACCCGTGTTTATCATATGGTCGGCTTATTTGTTTCAGGATGTTTATTAGCTCCGTCAAGAGACTACGAATCATGAGGACATCTGACGCCAATGGACTTGGTACATGTAAGCGTGAGTCACATATATATGATGCACATGCTCCTCGTACAGATTAAAACTGACACGCTGACTAAATTATTTGTTGAATTTCAGCTCCAAGTTTCATGGAAAGAAATGGAAGACAGAGGACTAAGCCTATATAGGTCAGGTAAAGAAGCCCCTTATTGGAAGGATGAAGTACAGAAGTAAATTATAGTGGATTATAAAATAATTTCTCAGTAACAAACTGGTCATATGTGACCTTATTGGCTTTATTTTTATTTTTTTTACGTCACGGGTTACAGTGTTTAGCCCACTCTCTGGGAGGAGAGACGTTTTGGTAGATTATGGAAGATGCTGGTATATGTCATACACTGCAATCTTCAGAGGTAGTTGTGAGTATGGATGTGTCCACTTATACTGTATTATGATTATCCTGAAACAGATGAACACTAATGTTGTTGAAATGCAAGGTTCATACTGGGAACCTTTTTTGAACACTTATTTCCCAAATTATATCTGCAGCTATTGCTTGGAGCAGGATGTGTTGTCTATACAACTTAAATTATTTGATTTTCTTTGGTATTGGGAAGAAAATATAGCTAAGCCACGGAGGCGTGTGTTGGAAGAAAATATATTGCATATTATCACTTGTTCAAGAAAAACAAGAAAACCTACAATAAAGAACAAAATGCAGACTCCAGTTGCAAAAGGTGCTTTGATTTGATTGAGTTGATTTTCTCCTCGTTTGGTTGGGAAACAAGTTATCCCACGATTAATTATTCCGGATTAGTTATCCCGTGATTGTTATCCCACCCTTCTATAGAGATAAAAATAATACTACAATCCCGATACTAATTTTCCTAACCAATGGGATAAACTCATCTCAAATTTAATTCCGGTATTAATTATCACCAAACGAGCCCTTAAAGATAGTTTTGTCCTTGACACTACGAAGTTAGGCTTACATCAAAGATGTCAATCTCATTGGTTTCCAAAAATCTTACAAGATCAATCTCATAATCTGAATTATTTTGAGCAGGAAATCTTGATAATGTTCTCTTCAAGAATGCATGTTTTTTCTCAGCCATTACTAATTATTAAACGACTCCTTGATTTGAGTTGATTCTTCGGGTAAGCAATAAAGTTCCAGATTTTGATTAGAGAATCTCTCTATGTTAAGACTTAAAACTCTGTTATTTGATCAATAACTTTTTCTTACATGATCAAAAAATTAGTAAAACATCACTTGCAGCAGGAAAAGTGCTGCCTGTACTGCCATAAATTCTACACATACAAGAATCAATGTATCAACTTCTAAATACAAGTCAAATGCTACATGAAAATTACAAATAAAATGGACTCAAAGGGACTTGACTTCTCTTCTTACAGAAGGCCATTTACAGGTGATGTACTGAATACTGGCTTATCTTTGTCAGTAGTAGCAGGACTACTTCCATTGTTGCTACTGCTCTTTCTTCGAGGCTTTGCCTCGTCGAGCATTGTCAAAACATCCCTCATAGACGGTCTGTCCTTAGGGAGTTTGGCTATACATAGAATTGCTATCCTTAAAACTAACAACATTTCTTCTTGAACATGTTGTATGGTTCCTACATTGGGGTCTAGAGCTTCTTCTAAAGATTTATTGTCTCGGATCTTCATTCGAAACCATTCTACAATGTCAACAGATTCCCCGAATTCAGGATCTAGAGGACGCTTTCCAGTTAGGAGCTCCATGAGAACTACTCCATAGCTGTAGATATCGATCTTTTCATCCACTTTCAGTGTGTATCCGTACTCTGCAAAGTCATCATTCAGATAAATGATTGTCAAATATTAGCAAAGATTACTCTATAAGTATACATTAAGATTTTACTAAACAAGGCTGAAAATTTTGAAGTAAGGACTAACCGGGGGCTATGTATCCATAAGATCCAGCAACCATAGAAACTGTTTCATTCTTCTTGAGCATCATTCTTGCTAAACCAAAATCTGCAATTCTTGCCTCAAGATTTGCATCAAGAAGTATGTTATTTGACTTGACATCACGGTGAATAACTGGTGGATGGCAATCATGATGGAGATAAGCAAGGCCTTGTGCCACTCCAAGTGCTATGTTGTATCGAGTGACCCAATCGACTAGCAATCTCCCTGCTGCTTGTTTACCATGTAAAGCTTCTCCAAGGCTTCCATTCTGCATATACTCGTATATTATCATTGCATCGCGATTGTTGTGAAGGAACCCCAGTAGCCTGACAATATTCCGATGCCTCAATTTTCCAAGAACGTTTACCTCACCTACGAGATCTTCACTACCCCCCATCTCAATATCAGTTCCAGATTTCCATAGCTTCTTTACTGCAACAACCGTATTCTGGCGTTGCATTTCAGCTTTGTATACAACCCCTGTTGCTCCCATTCCAATGACATTTGACTCTTTAAGGCAAGACAAGATGTCATTACTAGTGAATCCTAGCCTCTGGAATGCCATCAACCTCCACGGCCATTCACCACTGCTCATCTCAAACCTTTGTTCGAAACAACTTCCACTTTCATTCCATCTCTTGTATAGAGACCTAGCTCCAAGACTTGCTGTAACAAGAAGTAGAAGAGCTGCTACACCAGTTAGCCATCCTGCAATGATGTGCTTCGCGTGCAAGCTCTTTTCCTTCAATGTGTACGCTGCATTGTGAGAACATGGAGGAAGCACACCTCCACAGAGACCGGCATTGCCAATCAGGTCATCTGGATTGATTGTTCTGAGCATGCCATTTGCCGGGACAGGACCCTCAAGTTTGTTATGAGAAACATTCAGTGTCTCTAATGCTGGGGAATTGCCAAAGTTGTCAGGTATTCCACCAGTTAAAGAATTGTTGGATAGATCTAGAACAGCTAATGTGGGCATCATAGAAATTGCTCTTGGAATTAGACCAGTTAATTGGTTGTTTCGAAGATTCAAAGTTACTAACTTCTCACAAGAAGCAATGCTAGCTGGAAGATCTCCAGTGAAATGGTTTGTGGATAGATCCAGGACAGAAAGAGAAGGGCAATCCTGGAATTGATCCGGGATTTCGCCTACAAGGTTGTTTTCTGAGGCAATGAAATTTTGAAGACTTGGAAGTCCAAGAATGGATGAAGGAATAGAAGACTGAAGGTTATTTTTAGAGACATCAATAAAAGAAAGAGAGGTAGAAGAAGCAAGATCACTTGGAATTTGGCCTGTCAAACTATTGTTTGCTAGTTCCAGCCTTTGGAGTTTCCCAAGTTTACCAAAACCTGCTGGGATCGTCCCGGAAAGAAGATTATTTTGCATTCTTACACGAACGAGGGACGTGCAGATTGATAAACCAGATGGAACTGGACCAGAGAAAGCATTGTTGAATAAGATAAGCTTAGTGAGGTTACCTTTGGTGCATAACCCTTCTGGAATAGGACCAGTGAATGAATTGGACGAAATATCGACCCACTGCAAAGGTGAGGTTTTGCCAAGATCACTTGGCAAAGGACCCGATAAGCTGTTATTCCATAGCTCAAGAACTTGCAGCTGAGGCAAACCTCCAATTCCTGAAGGAACTGAGCCTGATAATTTGTTGGACATCAAATTCAAAAGCTGCAAATTCTTAAGGTCAGCAATCTCAGCTGGGATCTCTCCCGAAAGCATGTTATCCGAGAGATCAAGCAGCTGCAATGAAGTCATGCTGCCAATCTCTGGTGAAATCTTGCCTACAAGATTGTTCTTGTACAAGAAAATGGTGTTGAGCAGCTTCAGCTTGCCCAACTCAGCAGGAATTTCACCTCCAAGATTGCCAATAGCAAGATCAAGATACTTGAGATTGGTCAAATTTCCAAGCTCAGCTGGAATTCCACCTTCAAAACTATTGTATCCTAGAACTACAGTCTCAAGTGACGATAGCTGCCCGAGCTCTCCAGGAATGTGTCCAGTCAAATTGTTCCCTGAGAGGCCTAAAAACTTCAACTTTCCTAAGTTCTTGTATGATTTAGGAATTGAACCTTCGAAGAAATTTCCTCGAAAATCCAAAGTCTCGAGGAATGTTGAATTGCCAATATCCTCAGGAAGATAACCGGAGAAGTTATTACTCGAAGCATTCAAATACATAAGCCCTGCTGACATTCCAAGACCCAAAGGAAAGCCATAGACAAAGTAGTTCTGGCTCACATCAATGCTTTTCAATGCAGTGAGATTGGATAAGGTTCTTGGCAATGGTGATGAGAAATCATTGCAGCATAGATTAAGTGAAGTCAAACTCTTGAGCTTTTGAATATCATCAGACACTTTGCCAGTGAGATTCATGTGTGACAGATCAAGCTTCTCAACTGCACCTTTGGAGTTGCATTCAACTCCTTTCCAGCTGCAGGGAACCGAAACGTTCCCTGCAGCTGCATTCTTGGGCACTGTCCAATCACGGAGTTGATCCAATGGATCAATAAGACTTTCTTTAATAGAAAGTAAAATAGACACTTCATCTCTCAACTCAACTTTTGCCTCCACCACCACCTTAGTAAAACCAATGTAACAGTAGAACAAGAATAGTAGGAAAATGGTAAGCAAATACATTATCTATTGCTCTTGTTACACTTTCTTTTGCTGGTAATTTCTGTGCTATTGTTGAATCATGATTGGGACAGCGATGAGAGGGAAATGATGGGGCCAGTGAGGTGGGGTATGAGGGGGAAGAAGAAGAAGAAGGTACGAAAAAAGAGAAGAGTATAGTACTAGTAATATAGTATATACAATTATTAATGGATTAGTTAGTAAAATACTAAGTTCACATGGGGATTAGTTAACAAAAAGGAGGAGGTCGTGAGATCTTGGGTTCTGCAAAACAGCTGTTAATATGCAAATAATTGACTGGTGAAATGTTTGGACTTTATTATAAGTGACTCCGACATTGAACATGGAGAGAATGTGTTCTTCTTCTTCATGTGTTGCCTCTTTCTACATCAGTTAATTCTTTTTCTCCTTATAGTCAACGTAATTTTGTATCACTAGTTTCGATTTTTTCGATTTATAGGCCGGTAGAAAATAAATATATAGAACTTCTAACGCTAGAGAAACTATGATATCGGATTGCGATGGACTTAAATAGAGCGACATGGTAGGCAATGATTCACGTAGCCGACTTTAACTTGCTTGAGATTAATATGTAGCTATTGTCATTGCACATTTACGATTTTTCAACTTTGTGCTACTTAATCTCCAGATATATAGTTGAACAATTTTGATAAAATTACATATTTATGTTAAGTTCATCTACAGTCACAAAGGAGTAGTTAGTGTATTAAAATCGTAGATCTATCTTCATTTATTAGTTCTCTTTCGACTTTTTGTGAGTAAAAGATGGCTTGATTTACCTACATGGCCGAGTGGCAAAAAGGTGGAAAATCAGAGAATTTAGGGAAAGGCAGCTTTCTTAAGGACAAAGGTATTCTTAACTCATGTGAATGACAAAGATTTCAAGAATAATTACGAGTGAAGGTTACTCTACTCTTGTACTCCATTCTTAAAGTTTGAGTTACCCTATTTTATAAATATTAACAAGACAGTACTAGTTGAGAAACATTACCAGATTTTGATACGTGAGCTTTGTCTTCTCCAAAAACACTATCTTATTGTACTACATTCCTTTTTTAATCTAAAGTATGACGGTGAAAAGTAATTTTTATATTATCAAATATAATTTAATATGTGATAAGAAGCTATTTACACTTTTTGCTTTCTAGATCCTCGTTTCCCTATTTAAGAACTCCCTTATGTGCCTTTCCTGTTGTACGACTTGCCGGGGCAGTTGATTTGGTTTTGGAAGGGTTCGAGTTTAATTCGGAACACTTAGTTCCATAATAGAGCCTAAGGTAGCCAAGTTTGACTTGAGTAAACACTTTGAGTAAATACCCTCGGAATCGGGATTTGAAGATTCCAATAGGTCCGTATGATGATTTTGGACTTGAGCATATGCCCGGATTTGGATTTGGAGGTCTCTAGGTCGACTTGGCTCTTTTTTCCGAAACGTGGTAATTTTGGAAGTTTAGAAATATCCTAAGTTTGACCATGATTTGATTTTATGGCTATCAGGCTCGAATTTTTATATTGGAACTTGGAAATAGGTCCATTTTGTCATTTGGAGCTTGTCTGCAAAATTTGGTATCATCACGAGTTGGTTTGATAGGAATCAGAAGCTTAGTTGTGATTTTAACGATTTTTGAGTTTCATTGAAATTTCTATGTGTTTTGGTCTCTGATTCCTGGTTTCGGATTTTATTTTGGTATTTTGAGGTTGTGAGCGAGTTCATACGATATTTTTAGACTTGTGTGGATGGTTGATGTGGAGCCCCGGAGGCTTGGGTGAGTTTTAGACGCGTTTCGAATTGGTTTGGTCATGTTTCATAGTTGCTGGTGTTGGGCTGATGTTGCAGGTCTTGCAAAAGCGAGATTGTGTTCGCATTTTTGAGGTGGGCTGGGGACTACAAGGTTCGCTTTTGTGAACTGAGGATCGCATTTGCGATTAGGCACCTGAGCGAAAGTGACCTCATTTGCGATAAAATGATGTGAAGTCTGTGTCGCATTTGCGACATCCCCAGTATTCAGCAGTCATCGCATTTGCGATGCACTTGTCGCATTTGTGGGGTTCACATTTGCAAACCCTAGGTCGTATTTGCGACATATGTAGCTCATTTTTCACCTATTTGTTTCGGGACGGGGGCTCATTTTCCCCACTTTTCACTTGGCTTAGGCGATTTAGGTACTCTTTGGAGGGGGATTTTCACCAAGCATCATAAGGTAAGTGATTTCTACCTATTGTGAGTCAAATACATGGATTGTGGATAGACTTTAACATAGAAATCATAAAATTTTGGGATTCTTGTTGAAGAGCCTAGGGTTTAGTAAAAATAGAATTTGACCACGAAATTGATTATGGAATTGGGAACAAGTTATATATTTGAGTTCGTAATGTTATGAGTAACGTTTATCTTCGAAAATTTCCAAAATACGGGCACGTGGGCCTGGGGTTGGCTTTTGTTGACTTTCCGAGCGGGGTTGAAAAATTACTCTGATAGATAAATTATGAACTTTTGAGCATATATTGATTGGTTTGTACGACCTTTGACTACTTTCGGCTTGCTCGGCATTGATTTGAGGCAACTAGTGAGTAAGGCCCGTAGATGGTGGCAGTCTTATCTCCAGAGCAGGCCAGCAGGTTCACCTCCATTGACTTGGGATCAGTTCATACACCTTTTCTGAAGAAGTATATTCAACCTTCACACAGAGAGGAGATACGGGGTTAGTTTAAGCGTCTCCGACAGGGTCAAATGCTGTGACCAACTATGAGACGAGATTCTTAACTTGTCTCGTCATGCAGCTATCATACTCCCCATAGATGTAGAGAGAGTGCGGAGGTTTATTGCAGGTTTGCACCCTGAGATTCAGGTTTATATGGACTGAGAGGCAGAGATAGGGACTTCATTCTTCTTGGTTATGGAGATAGCTCGGAGGATCGAGCGCATCCTCAACCAGAGTAGAGAGTTCATGTCGAGGGACAAGCGGCCTCAACATTTTGGTGGATTGAGTGGCGCTCCGGCTGGGGGCGGGGGTCAATTCATGAGGGATTATCCTAGCAGGCCCATGCATTCAACACCACAGCCTACTCGGGGTGCTCCAGCATGGCCCAACTTCAATGCTATTCTAGAGAGTACTTACCGTCCGCCAGCTATTCAGGGTTCCTCCAGTGGGTATTCCGGTTTATTAGGACATAGAGTCAGCAGTTTTCCACTCAGAGAGGTTGTTTTGAGTGCGGGGAGTTGGTCCACGTTAAGAGGTTTTGTCCTAGACTTCGGGGCAAGGCAGTGTAGCAGGACCATCGGCCCATGACTACCGCACCACCCGTCCGACTGGCCAGAGGTGGAGGGCATGTGGGTAGGGGTCGCCTTTGAGGTGGAGGCCAGTCAGGTGGCGCTCCGGCTAGATTTTATGCCTTTCCAGCCAGATCAGAGGCAGTCACCTTTGACGTAGTGATCATAGGTACTATTTTTATCTGCCGCAAAGATGCTTCAGTACGATTTGATCCAGGGTTCACTTATTCCTATGTCTCTTCTCTATTTGATCCTTATATGGATGTATCTCGTGAGTCCTTGGGTGTTCCTATATATGTATCCATGCCCGTGGGTGATTCTGTTATTTTGGATCGAGTTTACCGGTCTTATATAGTGACTTTCTGTGGTTATAAGACCAGAGCGGATCTTCTATTGCTTGATATGATTGACTTCGAGGTTATCCTAGGCATGGACTGGTTGTCTCCGTACCATGCCATTCTCGATTGCCATGCCAAGACTGTTAACTTGGCGATGCTAGAGATGCCTAGGTTGGAGTGGAGATGTTCATCTATTGGCACATCCAGTCGGGTTATTTCATTCTTGAAGGCTCGACATATGGTCGAGAAGGGTTGTTTGGCCTATCTGGCCTTTGTTCGAGATACTGCTGTGGAGACTCCCACGATAGATTTAGTGTCTGTGGTGCGGGAGTTTTCCGATGTATTTCTTGCTGATCTACCTGGCATGCCTCTAGATCGCGATATCAATTTCGACATTGATTTGGCACTAGGCACTCGTCCTATCTCTATTTTGCCTTATCGCATGGCTTTAGTGGAGTTTAGAGAGTTAAAGGATCAGCTTCAAGAGTTGCTCGAAAAAGTATTCATCGGGCCGAGTATCGCCTTGGGGTCCACCGATATTATTTGTGTAGAAAAAGGATGGGAGTATGTAGATGTGCATTGATTGCTGCCAGCTGGACAAAGTCACCATCAAGAATAAGTACATGTTGCTGCGTATTGGTGATTTGTTTGATCAGCTATAGGGTGCTAGAGTGTTATTGAAGACCGAGTTGAGATCTAGGTATCATCAACTGAAGATTCGTGCTTCGGATATACCGAAAACGTCTTTCCGGACTAGGTATGGGCACTATGAGTTCCTAGTGATGTCCTTCGGCTAGACTAATGCCACGACAACATTTATGGATTTGATAAATCGGGTGTTCAGGCCATATCTTCACTCATTTTTCATTGTCTTCATTGATGACATATTGATCTACTCGCGTAGTATGGAGGAGCACGAGCAACATTTAAGGATAGTGCTTCAGACCTTGCGGGAACAAAAGCTATATGCTAAGTTCTCCAAGTGTGAGTTCTGGTTAGATTCTATGGCTTTCTTGGGGCATGTTGTATCAAGTGAGGGTATTAAGGTGGATCCCAAGAAGATCGAGGCAGTTCAGCGTTGGCCTCGTACTACCACAGCGACCGAGATCAGGAGTTTCTTGGGGCTAACAGGTTATTAGCGTCAGTTTGTGGAGGGATTCTTGTCTAATGTAGCTCCTTTGACTAGGTTGACCCAGAAGAGTGCTCATTTTAGATGGTCCGTTGATTGCAAGGCGAGCTTTCAGAAGCTCAAGACTGCATTGACTACAACACCAGTGTTGGTTTTGCCCACCGGTTTGGGGATGTATATGGTGTATTGGGATGCTTCACGCATTGGTTTGAGTTGTGTATTGATGCAGGATGGGCAATTTATTGCATATGCTTCACGTCAATTGAAGCCCCATGAGAAGAATTACCCTATGCACGATTTGGAGTTGGTTGCGATAGTTCATGCTCTTAAGATCTGGAGGCATTATCTTTATGGAGTGTCGTACGAGATGTACATTGATCATTGCAGTTTGTACCATCTGTTTAACAGAGAGATTTTAATCTGAGGCAGCGCAGGCGGCTTGAGTTATTGAAGAATTATGATATTACCATCCTCTATCACCCGGACAAGGCAAATGTGGTCGCGGATGCCTTGAGCAGAAGGGCCGAGAATAAGGGTAGTTTGGCGTTCATTTCAGCAGAGGAGAGGCCATTGGCATTGGACATTCATTCCTTAGCCAACCGACTTGTGAGGTTGGATATTTCAGAACCCAGTCGGGTTCTTGCATGTGTTGTGGCTCAGTTTTCTTTATTCGAGCGAATCAAGGCTCGCTAGTATGACGATGTGCACTTGCTAGTTCTTAGGGAGACGGTTCTACAAGGTGGTGCCAAGGAGTTTATTATTGGAGATGATGGTGTTCTGCGACTCCAGGGTCGCTTATGTGTTCCTACTATTGATGGCCTGAGGGAGATGATTCTAGAAGAGGCGCACAGTTCGCGTTATTCTATTCATCCAGGTGCCACGAAGATGTATCATGACCTAAGGCAGCATTACTGGTGGCGGCGAATGAAGAAAGATATAGCTGAGTATGTGGCGATGTGTTTATATTTTCATAAGATTAAGTACGAGCACCAGAGTCCAGGTGGCTTACTTTAGCAGATGGTTATACCGGAGAGAAAGTGGGAGATAACATCAGTCTAGCATTGAGATAGCTCCATTTAAGGCCTTGTATGGTCGACGATGTCGTTCGCCTATCGGATTGTTTGAGTCAGGCAAGGCTAGATTATATGGAACTGATTTGGTAACGGATGTCTAGGATAGGGTAAAGTTGATTCAGGAGTGACTTCGCACAACTCATTCCATCTAGAAGAGTTACACGGATCAGAAAGCACGTGATTTGTCATTTATGGTGGGCGAGAACAGTTTTTTGAAGGTCTCACCGATGAAGGGTATTTAAGGGTATCATGAGGTTCGGAAAAAGGGGCAAGATGAGTCCGAGGTTTATTGGTCCATTCAAGGTGTTGGAGAGAGTTGGAGAGGTTGCATACAAGATTTCTTTGTCTCCTAGTCTATCGGGAGTTCATCCGGTATTCCATGTGTCTATGCTTCGGAGGTACCATGCCGACAGGTTCCACGTGTTGGATTAAAGAACGGTTTAAATAGATGATAGCTTGGGTTATGAGGAGGATCCAGTTGCTATTATGTACATGCAGGTCCGCAAGTTGAGGTCTAAGAAGATTTCAGCGGTGAAGGTCCAGTGGAGGGGTCAACCAGTCGAGGAGGCGACTTGGGAAACCGAGGAGGACATGCGGGTAGATATCCACACTTATTCGACACTTCATGATTCTGAACCCGTTTGAGGACGAACGTTTATTCAAGAGGTGGAGAATGCTACGATCCAATCAGTTATTTTGCTTTCTAGATCCACGTACCCCTATTTAAGACCTCCTATATGTGCCTTTCTAGTTTTACGACTTGCGGGGCAGTTGATTTGGTTTTGGAAGGGTTCGATTTAAATTGGGAACAAGTTATATATTTGAGTTCGTAATGTCCTGGGTAATATTTATCTTCGAAATTTTTTGAATCCGGGCACGTGGGCCTAGTATTGACTTTTGTTGACTTTTCGAGCGGGGTTGAAAAATTACTCTAGTAGATAAATTATGAACGTTTGAGCATATATTGATTGGTTTGTATGACCTTTGACTAGTTTTTAGTGAGGTTTGAGAGTCGAGTAGTAAGCTTGGATGCGAGGTAAGTCTCTTACCTAATCTTATAAGAGGGAATTATCCCCGTAGGCACTTTAATTGTTGTGGGCGTTACGTACATACGACGTGACGAGAGTCCATGCGTAGCTAGATTCATGCTTATGTCTGAGTAGAATTAAATCCACACCATGCCTTAAATGCGCTATGTGACTTCAACTTGTTTGTTTAATTATTTGAATTTATGACTAAGAGTGAGACAAGAATAAATCAACTGACTGAGCATCTTACTTGGGATTCTTGTGAAATAATTGACGAGTGGTTGTCTTGTATCTTCTCGGCTCGCATGTATCTTGGCGAGTGAGAGAGTTTTACTACTCTTATGAGATCGGACCGTTCGGCCCGGCAGGATTGTAATACTACTCTTATGGGATTGGTCCATTCGCCTCGGCAGTATCGTAAGCTACTCTTATGAGATCGGGTCGTTCGCCTCGGCAGACTCGTGCGTAACACTTGAGTTTTGATTTGGTATTGGTACCAATTGATCTTGTGTCTTCGAGGCATGTTATGGCATTTAGTGACTTCTTAATAATTCATGTTTGGAAAATTTATCATTGGCGTTTATCTGCCTCGTTGCTATTCCATATATGTCTACTTTATGCACTTATTTATTTGACCGCTAGTAAGTGCCAAAGTCGATTCCTCGTCACTATTTTTTCGAGGGTAGACTTGATACTTACTGGGTACGCGTTGATTTACGTACTCATACTACACTTCTGCACTAATTGTGCAAGTACTGAGATAGGCACTTCAAGTGGTCATACGGGCGCGTAGACACAGTACACGGGAACTTAGTGGTGAGTTGCCTTCCATGGTTTGATCTGCAGCACCCGAAGTCTCCTCCTTATCATATTTATTATTTGTCTATTTTATTCCAGGAAGTAGCTGTAATGTATGGTATATTCTACTAGATTGCTCATGCACTTGTGACACCGGATTTTGAGAGTTTCTAGTGGATGTTCACAGTTGAACCTAATATTGTTATCATTTTGCTTTATGTAGTATTCATACTTGACGATTTGGTAAAGAAGAACGTATGTTTCTATGAATTCCAGATTTAATTCTATTTATTGATGAAATTCTTCATTTTAAAAGTTAAAATGAATAATTAATTTGGCGGCACAAGCGTTGGCTTGCCTAATAGCATCGTTGGGCACCATCACGATTTATTATGGGATTTGGTCGTGACAACCATTACCTCACTTTATGTTCAATTGAGGATCTTGAATTAAGGAAGTGTTTTTCTAAGAGAAAGAGAATCAAGCCAAGTGATTCCCAACCTTTCTTCTCACACAAAAACATAATGTAGGATGAATCAAATCAATAGAAATAAATAGTACCAGATACAACTCAGTTAGAGCACAAAGACAAACAGAGGAGGAAATGGATAGATAAAGGAGGGGGTATGTCTGAGGGCACCAACTGTACCTATTCATTTAAAAATAGAGTAAAAACAAAGGCTAAAACAGAGTAATCTTAAAAAAAATTCACATGGAATCATGTGAGGTTTTTTATTTAAAAAATAGTGAGTGGTGTGTCACTTTGTTATGTGATGCTTCTTGGCTTCTCAACTAGTGAAAAGTGGTGAGGTATTTTGTGTATGGAGGCCATGTGAAACTGCAGCTTCCTTGTCACTTTTCATCTTTCCCAATTATTAGAGAGAGAATTGAAGTTAAACTTTAATATCTTTTCCTTCTCAATTTTAATGATAATCCATATAATGAGTTCTTTTTTTTCAGACCGTTTACAAAAAGATTGATATTTTTTTAAGTTTTTTTTTTTATAATTTTTACAGATTTCATTTTTATTTTATTGACATGCACCTATAATAATATGACATATTAAAATACTTTTGATAAGTTATTAAACCTGTGCCAGCCAAAACATCGTCATAAAAAAGAAACGAATGGAAATATTATTTAAAAAAAAATAGGTGACCTTTTTGATATCTTAAAAATATTTAGAATGGTAATCGATTTATGGTTAATAGTAAGTTTAATGCACTTTATACATATATAAATTTTATTTTCAATAAATACATTAATGTTCAAAATCGTACCGAAGATTGAATACTTTGACCGTCTTACTACAAATTTTTATGAATTTGGCTACGTATCCAACCTGTATATGTCAAAAGATGTGTAACTAGAAGTAGAACAAGTAAGAAGTGAATAGCACATGATAGTTACAAAATTGAATATAGTTCATGATTTTGTTATCAATATATATTTGCGTACTTATTCGATATTAACATTCGGTGATCTAATCTGTTTAGAAAAACTAAATTATTTAAAGATGAATTCTCAATGATTTGATGATGGATGAGTTTAAGTGAATAGGTGTATTCACATGTGGTTATGTGTCACCAATTGTACCCAAAAGTCTAAAAAAAAAAAAAAAAAATTCAAAATCACAGTGGCTAAGCATGTGGCACATGCTTGGTTAATGGACACACTCAGTTACATGTTACATCCCTTCAAAAAGATTAGGAAAAGAAATTAAAGAAACGTCAAGACGATGTGCAAATTTAGTAGTACCTCTCACGTCTAAGAGAATGCATGGCTGCAAGGAAGGTTAATACATGTAATATATTCTGTGACATAGAATATTGTTCTTTAAGTTTCTATATAGTTAGAAAATGTGTGAAATATTACATTTTGAAGTTAAAATTATTAAGAAGTATTGAAAAGTTTAGTTAAAGAAAAATGCTTGATCCTTATTAGATTTAGAGAGAGAGAGAGAAAATGTGCGTGCATTCGAAGAACTTAGCAAAGCAAAAGAGAATTAAATTGACAGAGAATTAAGGCTTTATTAATTATGATCACATAAAGCAAATCAAACTGCACTACAATTCTTAACTAGTTCGAATCAGTTAAAAATAATTTCATTTTTCAATTCATTCTGTTCAGACTGTTAAATGTTGAAAAGACATCTATCTGCTTTTTGATATAACCCGTAAAACACACTGAAAAATTCCCTAACAACATCGTTCAAGAGTTTTTTCGAGGCATCACAGTACCACCATTAATTGGAATTCACAGTTCCAGTCAACAAGCAAATACAGAAAGCTTTAGTTTTTTATTTCTATTTAATATATAATATTAACATGCGATGAATTTAATTTTTTTATGATATATACTACTGTCTTGAATTGAGTTTAAATGACAAAATATAATTAATGAGAATTCATATAATTGACCCAACTTAGGTGATGTTATTGAGTCAGCAATATTAGTATATGCATTTTCTTTGGTTCCTTTCTTCTCAACTTCACCAGGTTGAGACTTTCAATGGATCCCATAAATTTAAACTAGCCATAAAAGAACTTGGAAAATCAAAGCATTCATTAAGCAACCTTTCATGAGATACACATTTGACAAATGGGAAAATAAAACATTCCCATCATAGTTCATT
Organism: Nicotiana attenuata; assembly: GCF_001879085.1. Classification (NCBI taxonomy): domain Eukaryota; kingdom Viridiplantae; phylum Streptophyta; class Magnoliopsida; order Solanales; family Solanaceae; genus Nicotiana; species Nicotiana attenuata. The sequence goes on along the minus strand of NC_031994.1, from coordinate 92,887,994 downwards.
ACTCAAGGAAAAAAAAGATTCAAATCAATTATGTTCAGTTTACAAGTAAATAACCTGACAAACAATTGACTTTTCCATGTTGCCTTACTAAAATATATGTAAAGCAACAATATCCTGAAAATGAGATTCCTAATAAAATCACCTCATATTCAGGATTTACACCGAGGCAGATTCACAATGTCTCATACTTCTCACCGTCAAAAGCTTGAGAACGCGATCAACTACAATGCTTTAAAACACGAGGTGAGTAGCGCAAAGGAAACAAACTATAGTACTAATTGCCTGGAGTGACCGAATTGCCTTGGGCCCTAAAAATCACCCAGACAGTATAACTTTACACAGGCTACTAGTCCTTCAACAAAAAAATGACCAAGGACTGACACATGGACCATGTAATTTGATTAGCCACATCTTAGACGACACAACCTAATCTATATGCTTGTTATTCTCAGGACCAACCCCCATTACCCTGTGACACATGGCTTCAGGGAGCAGCTAAATGGCCGGGGGCTTGGAAGTCTATAATCCCAAAATGAATGCATGTATCTCAGACCAACTGGAGACAGTGTAAAGAATGCCAGACATTCCCTTCAAACCACCTTCAGCTAGTTCCCTCTGTTTTGTTACCAAACCGGAGAACAATGGAACAAAAGAAATACCGAATTGTTCACCTAGTCTTCTAAGGCCAGCACTCAGACCAATCACAATCCCCACATCTGCATTGAGCAGGCAAAGCAAGTCACCGACGGAGCCTCCAACATACACTGTAGTATGTTTGCCATTAATGTCACGGGACTTCAGGATGTCATTAAAGGCTTGAAGCTTGTCCATAGGAGATTCCATCTTCTTAATCATGTCACCAGTGGTAACAGATCCTTCATAAGGTAACTCATTTGAGTGCACATTTAACACTGGTAAGACCCCTGCTGATGGAAAATGGAAGACGATGTCAACCAATAGCTTCTAAGTTAAACCAAATCAATCTATATCCGACCGAGAAAATTTCTAGATATCACAGTTTTGCTTTGAGAGCAGGAGACCGCAAGAAATATCCACATCACAGCCTAGTTCCATTACAAGTTCTTTGTTTATCTCATTAGTGCTCACATCTGCTCAATTTGATTAAATCATAGCATACCGGACATGAATTATGAACTAACCAAGCCATTCTTATATCCCTGCGTGCATTTTGTACAATTTTTGGGTTGGTACGAAAGATGAAGTTATATTTTCCTGCTTGGATCACATTCAGCCCATTAATATGTTATGAACTGGAGACGTTTTCCTTGCTTTGTGTTGTGCAGCAATGTATATCTTTCAAGATAACGAGTTAATGGAGTGCAAAGGTACTTGCTAGCTGTTTTTGGTTATCAACCTTAGAAGATGCCTAATAGTCTCTACTTGTAAACTTTCTCCTTCAATGATATGGCTAATTGTCTTCTCTAGCAAACTCTCTATCTTCATTGGAATCTCGCACAGGCTTATCTTAAAGTAGTAAACTTGAGATATCCACTCTTCACCCCTCAAAAGCTTTAATGAGTATGCGTTTTTATGAGATGATGCCTGATATGAAAATATAGAACTCAATGAAGTACAAGATTTGACAATGAGCTGAAACAAGCATACCTGATGAAAAAGCTGATCTGATGAGATCTCCGGACCAACAGTATGACAGTACATGAACATCTGCATGCAAGTTTTCACTTCTAAGTATTTCTTGAAAAATGTTTTTGCAACCATTTTGAAAGATGAGGCGTTCCCCAGCCCGTTTTATGTCTTCCTGACTCAACCCTCTTAATACACCAGAATGAACCACCATATCATTTGCTCTCCTTTCAAAATCAGACAGCTGCTCTAGTGCTTTACACAGACCCTCATAATCAAATCTCCCAACTGCCATGAATTTGGAAATATCTTAGGGCTTCTCATTGTCGTGATACACAGAGGTATCTATTAAAAGAATAGACGAAGATTACATACCTGTTTCACTAGGTATGATGCTTTCTATGCATTGCTCGTATTCCTCAATATACTTGCTGGAAAGATTGCTCCAAGTGGCCCGAAGATCAGCTGCAGAAACACGAGGGTACAGGGTTTCACAATCATCTAGATCACTCTTTGCTGCTGCTATGATGGCAACATCAGCCAAAAGGGCAGATGAATCAACAGCACTGCACGTCATGTCAAAATCACAAAACATTGTAAGATTGCATCCTGCTGGTTCTTGGACTTGAGAAATGGGGGTTACAGTGGACTGGGTAATTGGCTGAGCAGAGATAAATTCCAATTCAAGTTTCATAGCTTGGTGATACAGCCTTTCCACAACATCAAGTTCTTCGCCAGTCAAACAAACACTTAGTTTATCCAGTAGGTCCTCAATCCTTGAAGCATATGCCTAAGCACAGAACCATTACAAGGGAACGGTTAGACAAATTTCAGCTACAGAATACTCTTTGTATTTTGATAAGAAATTCCTACCAAAATGAAAAATAATGCATTGCTCAAAAACCACACACACCTCAAAACTTTCTGAACATAGACAGTCAATCCATCTCTCATAGATGTTATTGTTCTCTTCAGGGACCAAAACAGACTTAATCTCCTTGCTAAGAAAGCTGTAAAGCCTCATACAGGGTGCAATTGCACTAAGTGCATAAGCCGCAAGCCTTGTCTTCTCAAAAGGGGTCACAATTTTACCGGTAAACTTTTCCCCTTCAACTTTTCCTGCTGCTGTGGCCAGCAAAAAGTCAGTGTATCTAACTGTGGCACTGTCACAAGTGCTATTATTTGGAAGTTCAAAGCCCCATTCCTGCATTATGATGTATCTGTTAAAAGCTGTAGAATCGACATCGCTGATAAATAATACTAATAACATGGACACCTCTAAATGCTGATACGGTTAATGAAAGAACAGCTGCTCTTTGGACTTTGTCCTTCCTTATAAAGAGATTCTAGATCGGTTGAAGAGGTTCGGAGAAGTGAGCACAAGCCCATTAAATCGCTGGACTCTCATCTTGCTCTTTTGTTGTATTACACTTCACAACTTATGGGCATATTTACGAGTAAAATTCTGACTCTAAAATTCTTTTAGCAGTACAAAATTTGCACTACTATAACCTACTAGATCAACTATTTATCCAGTAAATTTCACGGTCCATTACACTACCCTTTTCAATTAGGGTAGGACAAGAGATAAGATTTGGGGGTTTGGGGGGGCACCAGCAGAGGTAGGTAACTCTACACACCAAGACTTAGGCACATGAGAAAAAATCACATAATCTTTTATGTCTCTGCTCGGATTCGAACCCTGATCTCAAAGGTTTTCACTTGTTTTATTGACCACTGGGCTACAACATTTGGATGCATCTCAATCTTTCGCCTTTCCTCAATCAGGAGATGAAAAAAATGAAACCGAAATTATATACTCCCTCCTTTTTAATTTATGTGAACCTAATTGACTAGGCATGGGGTTTAAGAAAAGAGAGGGTTTAAGAAAAGAGAGAAGACTTTTGAACTTGTGGTGTAAAATGAGGCTCATATATTTTGTGTGGTTATAAATCATTGCATAAAGGTAAATTATTTTCCAAATACGGAAAGAGGTAATTCTTTTTGGCATGGACTAAAAAGGAAATAAGTTCACATAAATTGAAACATAAATTGAAACCGGGAGAGTATGTGATATTAGTCACTCAGACCTTGAGTTAGAGAAAATTTGTGCGTGATCCTCTAGCAATTAACCAAATAGTGTTACATCTATTTATGAAACTGAATTACCAATTCATATTAATTTCCCAAGTTAAAAATACAACAAGAGCTACATGCTTTTAGATGGTTAACCTGAATTTCTATATGAACAATCAACCGATTACACCTCAATCACAAACTAGTTGGACCAACTATATATAAACCTTAAGCATCCACCTGTTCTATTCGCGCCTATCTATTGGCCTTTTAAGACAAATTGGGGGTTCTCGAAAACTAAAAGTTGTCCAAAAGCCACACTTATTCCTATGCTAATATACAAGTCTCAAGTCAGACTAACAAGACTATGTTATAACAACCACTACACCTTAATCCAGACTAGTTAAGAACATCATTTTCTTCCATTTTGATTTACTCTATCAATTCATATGAACATAGACAGAAAAAACCAGAAATTTCAGGTGTAGCTTACCCGCACAAGATCATCTTGATCTTTAAGCTTCCTCAAAACACGCTTTCTCAATTCACGGATAGCTTCCTTGTCTTCGTCGTCATCCGCAAAATCCTCCGCCATCTCATAACTGCCAAAAGCAAACGGTTAATCAATAGATTCAATAGAACTCCTCATGGATTTATCTTTTTTATAACTATATGTATATTGAGGAATAAAAAAAGTGGGGGCTTACGCCTTAGCAAAAGCTTGAAGGAAATAGACATCTTGAGAAATACAGTGAAGAAATGATTTAGAATCCAAAGTCCCAGATGCCAAACACACAATAAAAGGAGTATAAAGAGCACAAAGTGATTCGTTCTTGAACTTGACCCAAAGCCTCTTTGCTATCCCACCATCATCTGGGGTTGCTTGAAATCCTTCCATATCAAATCTTAGCTTCTAACCAAAAGTAGCAATACTTATTTGCTAAAAAAGATGTGAACTTTGTAAACAACTTTGACCCGTCAGTTCAGATTTATCTAAACACCTATGTTTATGGAATGTAACTTAGTCAAGATTTTGGGTCGAAAAGGGCGTGTAAGAGACGTGAGAAAAGTGGGCGTTTTTATAGATATTGGGTCTCACCACAAATGGGAATGCGCGTTTGTGTAGTGAGAAAGAGTAAAGGAAGGGGACTAAGTCCGAGTAGGTCACTCACGGATTAATGGGTAAATTCAATTCAAAGGTCGACTCCTTTGACAAAAGAAAGAACAAGTGTAGAGATGAAGAAGAAGGAGAGGAGGAGAAGAACCGTGACGTGTTGGAGAAAGCAAGGAATGAAAGAAGGGGGTGGGTGGGTGTTGGGACAAAGGGATTAATTGGGACAGCTAACGGCGCGCTAAATGCGGTGTCAAGTTGCAGAGTAATACGGAATACCTAATACTGTACTTTCATTGAAGCTGCCAACCCCTTCCTTCATCCAATAGAATGATGTTTTCACACAAATCAAATCATTCATTATTGTTAATCTCAAATAAAAGAAAAAAAAAATAATGTTACAAAACTTAGCTCAAAGTAATAATAGAAAACAAAAAGATAGACAACAATGTAGAGAGAAAGAGAGAAGAGAATCTATTTCTTTCATGTATTCAAGTGTATTACAAAATGACTTCTCATCCTCTATTTATAGTACTACATAGAGGTATACCAAAAGAATTCCATAAATATGTCATTAAGCTTTTGAGATCATGGAGGAAGATCATGGGGGAGATCATGGAGGTATGGGAGTTACAACCATAAGTATTGGAGTAGTGAGAGTTATGGAGATAATGGATAAGAGTAGTGGGTGTTATAGGAGTTATGGACATCCACCATAATCTAATGTTTCATAACACTCCCCCTTGAATGTCCATAGATAATGTGCCTCGTTAAAACCTTACTAAAAAAAACCCGGTGGGAAAAATCTTAGTGAAGAAAAAAGAGTACACATATCTTGTAATACGCATTATTTGCTGCCTCATTAAAAACCTTGCAAGAAAAACCCAGTGGGATAAAATCTTAGCTAAGGGAAAAAGAGTACGGCGCGTATTTGCCTCCCCCTGATGAAAACATCACTTTATTCTTCGGAGACGACGAATTCCAAGCTTGTATAACAACTTCTCTAATATTGAGATCCGCAATGTCTTGTGAAGAAGTTTGTCAAATTATCACTTGAACAAATTTGTTGAAGAACTTTGGTGAATGTGCTTTATTTTGTCTCCTTCGATAGTCCTTCTTTCAATTGATATAAGCAAACAACATTATCTTCAGTATTATTGGAATCTTCTCTTCAAAGTCAAGTCACATGTATGTTGTGTGTTGAGCCCCTTGCTTTATCAGTTGCTTATCTTGGCATAACTTGAATAAATATCAACAATTAACTGCCTTGTAATATGATAATATGGCAGTACTCTCACATGCAAATAGAATGTTTGAAGAACGAACTTCAGAAAATGCCTGCATTTGCATAACCAACAAAATCTTGGCGATATTTGTTAGAATAAACAAATCTAAATCAAGTATTCCTTTTGAAATATAATACTAATTGTATTCCAATTGTATTCCAATATCTCCACATTGAAATAAAACTATATCTTGCCAGCATATTGTTATACGTATGGTTCTAGCCAGATATATTAGTGCACCAATTGCACTAGACACAAAAATAAATCATGTACGCCATGATCGCTCTAATCTACATAAGGATCTGCCGAAGATTTATTTAATAAATTTCTTGGGAACCTTAATATGCTTCAGAACAATTTAAATCATTCAAGGATTTTCATTATATGCATATCAAATGTATTGTCAGACCCCCCGCAGGAGAACATGTCTCCTAATACCAGGATATTTACGAAAATTTTGTGCCACAAGTCGTCTTTATGTCTATCGACTTGATTTTTCATTTCACTTTCAGGTGTGGGGACTATCCGTCCAACTTCACATTTTTCAGGTGAAGTCAATTTCATTGCATATTTTTCATTTGGCCAATCATTTATCTGTCCAAATTCCATGACAGATTTGAGCTCGAGATCCTCGTCAATATTAATAATATTGAGCGCTATATTATATTAACAACATCGTCAACGATCATTTTACATCGGTTCCATCATCGCATAATAAAGACATAGCTTATCGAGATCTCATTATTTTCAGGTACCTGAGCCTCTCCCATGAGGTCTTATAAAATGTTATGTCATGGTGCTCTTATAAAGCACTTGCCTCCTTATTGTGACCATCTTGAACATTGCTCCTCTCCTTCTTCAAGGAGTTTTATCTTTGGAACCGATTAGTCTATTACGCTTGATGCGTGCCATAGACACTGCCTATCATGAACTTTATTCCATTTGGAGCATTAGCAGCTGAAATATGACATTTAGCTTTGGGTCAGCAAATGTGCCTGGCATAATTTTGCAAATGAATTATCACTTGAACTTCAAGTTCATATTTTCTTGTACGAGGATCTAAGTGTACTCATAATAATTCATTTCATGTATTACTTTTTTCAGCTGCTCATTTCTCCCCCGAGTGTTGGGATCACCAACACATATCCCCAACCTTCTTTAGGGACCAATCTTTGTGCATTGTGGTAGGATAATTATATCATATCGCATATCCATATTTCTATATAGAAATTATTTGGTTCCTTACCCTGAACCAATTGTGATAGGGAGAATTTATCATAACTTGTTGGCTAGCTGCGTACAAGTGATGTTGTTATTAAATAATATACCTCATACCAAATTTCGATTTGGGAGTTTTATTCTCATAACCAATGGTTTATCTTAATTGGAGGCACGCATTTTCTGCTAAACCAACTTTGATTTAAATCAGCATTATCAAAATAAATTATCATAATTTATATTCTGGAACTGTGCTCTAATAACTTGAGCAAGCAACCTTGCAAAAGCCAAACTGCAAGTTGACAACAAACGCACATGTGACCATACAATAAATACATCTTTTAAAATCATATAATAGTAAACGGTCCACATGGCAGGTGACTGGGCCCATATATATATCACCTTTTATTCGTTCCAGATTTTAAGGGATTCAATCCCAACCTTAACTGGTATACCATGAGAATAAGCAGCACAAGAGAATTCTTGAGGAATCCTTTATTTCTTCAATATATGCCAATGTGAATTCTCAATTAATTTTTGCATCATAATTGAACCAGGATGGCTAACCCGTTCATGCCAACTAATATTTGTTTCAGTAAACCTCTAGTTTACTTGTGGCATGTGATTCCATCATCATGCTTATACTTGTGTAGTACAAATAAAAGAAAAATCGGGTAACCTTTTATATTTACCCGGTATGATTATAGTAATATGAAGATATTCAATCTTCCTTTCATTGATAGTCTCAATATGCCAACCACTTTGGCTAATATATTTAAAACTCAAAAATTTCGTTTGAAACTTACTACACTATCAATGTCATGAACAATTTTATTCATCCGGGTAGTAACAAGTTAGCTCTTACGGAGCTCTTAGTTGATTTTGTACTACAATATCTTTTGTCACACCATCCATATGGTGAATGTCTCCTTCACGGAAAAAATCATATCATAATAATTGTCATGGTCAAAATCATCATAAGCAAAATTATTTCTTGCTTTACTTTTGCCTTTAATAACTTTTTATAAGGCATGTCAAATTATTTTTGGCGTACCACATGTACGCGACCAATGACATATTCATGTAATCACACACTAATATTCATTATCTCTCTTTCTCTCAAACCTCCATTAAAGGTGAGTTGTGGTGTGTATCCAATCATGCATTGCACGTCTTTATTCATTACTTTTATTACATATTGTTACATTCACCTTCAGGAATGAATCTGCATTCTCAATGCACAAGTCACATTCTCTTTAGAGAATGGAGTATAATTATCGCGACGTGCTTTATAAATTTTTCATACCAATTTGATAGTAAATATTTCCTTCACCTATTGAAGGATTACTTCGAGAACCCTTATTGTTCTCATTTTTACAATTACCATAATGATGACTATTATTATTTGATCAATGGCACGCCCATGTTCATTGGTCAACCACTTGTCTTCATTTACTTATTATGCATTGCTACCACATTCACTTCAAGAATGGTGCAAATCAAGTGGGACAAGATTCATGCTTTTCCATGAAAAATACATTATTTTTCTTTAGTCATCACTATGTCATCCATATGGTGCATTGGAACTCAAACCCAATGCCTGACCCATATAAAGACATGTTAGGCCATAATGAGTTGGGACTCGAACCCAACTTTTACAATCATGGATCATCAGGACTCAAAACCCGATGTCTTACCCTCATGGTGCGTTGGGACTTGAACCCACCGTCTTATCCTTAATTAATGGCATAATATGCCAAAGTAGACTCACCCTTGAGACTTTCATGGTATACTACTTTTAATAGTAATAAAAGTAAACTCATATATGTGTTACACAATAAGTATCTATTTACTGGTAACAAAGGAATCAAAGTTCTTCAAATCACTTTGCAAAAGCTGGCGTAGCTCCTTAATTTATGTACATCTTTGGTCTCTGGTTTAGTATGTAACATTTAGCTGCATCATTATATGCTTCTGATTCTCATATAACATCTAACCTGAACATTAGGTGAAAGAGATTAGACTAAACTTACAATAAATATTAGAAAGAAAAACATGGAGTAGAAATCAATTTACATCTAAGTATTTTTAACTTTACAAAGTAATACTTAGTATTGAAAACTTTTCCGACAAATAAAGAACCTTTGAGAAAAACTAACAAGAAAATGAATTAATTAAAAAAAAATTAGAAAACGTATCTTAGCATTATATGCCTTTTCACGATGTACTAGTCTCCTCAACCTTGTTATTCCTTTTATTATATTTCATACCATTATTTGAAATTGCTAAATGGAAAAGAAAAACTCATCTCTTCCAGAGGAATATCAGGCACAACAGACATATGCTTTTTTTGATGTAAGACAATTCTGTAGATGTTGTAACTCAATTGGATAGAGACTCGTGCTGATAACGTGTTACAAAACTTAGCTCAAAGTAATAATATAAAACAAAAAGATAGACAACAATGTAGAGAGAAAGAGAGAAGAAAATCTATTTCTTTCATGTATTCAAGTGTATTACAAAATGACTTCTCATCCTCTATTTATAGTACTACATAGAGGTATACCAAAAGAATTCCATAAATATGTCATTAAGCTTTTGAGATCATGGAGGAAGATCATGAGGGAGATCATGGAGGTATGGAAGTTACAACCATAAGTATTGAAGTAGTGAGAGTTATGGAGATAATGGATAAGAGTAGTGGGTGTTATAGGAGTTATGGACATCCACCATAATCTAATGTTTCATAACAAATAATATGTTAAGTTTATCAATTTATAACACCAAGCCAGGAAAAAGGGATAAACGCATAGACGTATCGGAAGATTGATCAAGTAATTTAATGGAATTTTTACACCCTATAGAAAATCTTAGTACCCTATTTATTTTAAATAAATACCATTTTAAAATATTACATCCTATAGATACCTTTTATACTTTATAGCCAAATATCTAATTATAGTTACGTCCTACATTTAAGGCACCATATATGCTAAATAATATTTTTCTCTCTCCTTTTTAGTCTTTTCTCTCACATAATCACCGTAAAATTGACTAACCACGTTTTCTCTCTCTTTTTGCATACACTTTATTCTTTCTCCCTCAACCCACGATTCATACCTCTTCTCCCACCCAAATTCTCTAGTTGTCTTCTCTCTCAGGTTGTCCACCTGAGTAAAATTTACAATTGTCAACAAGCAACGGTAAAACGAATTAACACAAGGAGAACTCAAATTGCTTCTGCATCACATTTTAAACTCTACCTGCCATGGTTGTTCTTCAATGACTAGAGACGCAAATTCCACTGTTTGTGCACCACCGACGACGGAAGTTTTCAACTGAGAACGCGAGCGAAGAGATGTCGCGCTTTTCTCTGGGATAACTCAGGATCCGTTATAAATGGGCTTGTATTTAACTATTTTATTCAGTTGTAGTTAGTTGTATTCAAGTGTTTTATACAACTGTATTCAGTTGTATTCAACTATTTTATTCAGCAGAAGTTAGTTGTATTTTGTTGCATTCAAGAGTTTTATTCAGCTGTATTCAGTTGTATTTTGTTGTATTCAAGTGTTTTATTCAGATGAATTAAGCTGTATTTTGTTGTATTCAACTGTATACAGTTCTACTCAACTGTATTATTCATATGTATTTCTCTTTATTCAGCTATAATCTTTATTATGTATCTTTCAAATACAGATTAATGAGGGATCGTTTTAGTTCGTTGAGTTAAATTAGGAGAATATCATGTGATTTGATTTCCTTCCGTTTTTAACCAATTTAACCTTCCAGATTTTGCGCAGATACGTTACTGTATTTAACGTTAATGCCGCTTGAATACAGCTAAATACATGTCAAACTTGGCTGGAATTCCACCTTTTACGCCTATTTTTTTGGTTGTATTAATGAATACAACAGCTTAAATACATGAAATACATTGTATAAAAACATAAAAGGTATCTATAACACGTAATATAGCAAAGGGTATCTATAAATGGCTAATTAGATCTAAAAGATGGTACTTTATGAAAAAATCTCTAATTTAATCTTAATAGTTAAAAAATTCAAGTGAGAACACCCTCTCCAAATTTCTCACAAAATCAAATTCGAAATTTAAAACCCACGTATTTAAGCTTGTTAAAAATCTATTTTTCACCACCCAAATTAATTTGGTTTGTTGAACTAATAGAGTCACAATTACTGATTCGAAAATTAACTTAAAAGCTTGAGAAATCTTTTTTAATAATTAAATAGTAATTTTGAGAACCTATTGGAGTTGGATGTTGAATCTTAACCTATTATTTTTGGGCTAATTGGTTGTAAAATAAAATAGGAATTTTTACATTCCTATACCACATATGAAACCTTATTACCCTCAATGTTTAAAGTTTGATTTAATTACAAACCCGTATACCAAATTACCAATCCTATACCATACTTAATTAAGGGTCTAATTAATGAGCAGTTTTTACTTCTTAATTAAAGGTATCCATATATCCCACGTTTCTCTATCCCCATAATTCCTAAGATATTCTCAACCGCAAATGGTGGGATATACTAACTATCTCCAACTACGCTAATGGTCTGGTAGAAGTTGATACAACGAGGGTTCAGAAGTTTATAGCAAAGAAGAGATGATTTTGGTAGAAAATATCCATATTTTAATTGTTGTGTCGTTGTCATGGTGAATAAACAAAAGCTTAGCAGTAACTTGTGCACATAAATCCTTCTTCTCTTCTTTCTGTTTCTTCATCTTTTCTTGTTTTTGTTTCTGCACGTCTTAGTTATTAGTAGCTGTATTATGGATCTTGAAACCCTATTTTTTTTGGGGGGATTTTTACATTCCTATGCCACATGGGAAACCTTTTGTAGTCAACATTTTTTCCCAACATAGATCGTAGTTTAATTGTAGTATAAATGTAGTAATTTTGTAGATACCCTTAAAAACAATACAGCTTTATACAATACTTAAATTGATTTGTAGTTTATTTGTAGTTTTTTTGAAGAAATTTTGTAGGTCAAGAGAAAATTTTGTAGTCAAAATTTTTTTCGACATAGATTGTAGTTTAATTGTAGTATAAATGTAGTAATTTTGTAGATACCCTTAAAAACAATACAACTTTATACAATACTAAAACTGATTTGTAGTTTATTTGTAGTTTTTTTTGTAGATATTTTGTAGATGAATAGAAAATTTTGTTGTCAACATTTTTTTTCAACATAGATCGTAGTTTAATTGTAGTATAAATGGAGTAATTTTGTAGATACCCTTAAAAACAATACAGCTTTATACAATACTAAAAATAATTTGTAGTTTATTTGTAGATAAATGTAGGAATTTTGTAGATATTAACATAAAATCAGACTTCATCTTCTCCATTCCTTCTTCTTCTCAAAAAATACAGAGATGAGACCCATTTTTTATAATCAGATTTTTCCCATTCAATTGTAGCATGATTGGGATTTTAGACACGATTGAGTGTCGTTGCTGAGGTATTGTTCTATATTTTATTATTTTTTTGATTTGTGTATTGAGAAAAAAAAAAGATGAAGAACAGATTTGATTTCAGTTTGTTGAAGCTTTTAGTGTTTTTTTTTTTGAATTACGAAAAAAATTCCAATGGCTTTGCCTACCAATCAAATCTGATCTGGAGAAAAATACGTAGATGAGAAATCTCCTTTCCCTTTTTAAAAATTGAATTTAATGTAGAATCAATTAACACCAAGATTCTCTCCTTAATTTTAGCGCGTTTTTTAGGGAATATTCTGCCCTTTTAATGCCTAATAGTCGAATGGCATATAAATTGTAGTAAAAGTGTGGACTGGGCGGGTAATTAACAAACTATGCACATTTAGGGTAATAAGGTTTCATATGTGGTATAGTTAGGAAAAAATCCCATTAAAATATGGGCTATAAATTTGAAAAGTAAGGATCCCAGTTGTTCTAATGTGAAAATCCCTTATTAATTTACGCCTTTTCTTTTCTTTTTTGTTTCTAATTTCTACCATTCTTTTAAAATTAGAAATATCATATACTATAAGAATATATTGTAGCTTTCAAAATTATTTTTTGACTTTTCTTGTTTTTGATTTTTTCTTTGTGTAATGTCTTGTAACTTTTCAAATATATCTTATTCTTTTTTCACACTAAAGCAAATTATCTACGTCCTTCTTTGGATTATCAATTCTCTTCCCACAAATAATCATTTACTAGTTTTAAAATACGTGCGTTGCACATGTTAATAAGTCAAAAATTATATGCAAAACAGATGAATTATGTAAAACAGCAATGTGCATTAAATAAATGCAACACTTATTTAAATAAAAAAAATAATATTATACATTAATCCAATTGTTGAATTCAAAATAATTGAATATCTTCTTCTTCTTTTTTAATATGAAAGATTTTATTTTATTATAACTATTCAACATTAAGTACAGAAGCATTACAAGTGCCACTAGCCCACTACTGCTACAATGGGCTCTACTTATGCCACTTAGAGCATTTTTATTTCCTAAAGCAGCCTAACTAATGTACAAACTATTTGAAATATACCTTACACAAGAAAAACCCTCAAGATCTTTATGGTAGGCATCCACCACAAATTCAGGAGGTATTACATAAGTACAAATTATTAGATATCTTTGGAGTTCACAAATTACATATCAACAGTTTAGTTCATTTAATTTATATTGTATTTTATATTGTAGCTATTTATTTTATGAGATAATCAAATGCTATGATATGCATCTATGATCTAACATATTATCTCTCTATACACAATGTTCTTAGTGTATGTTTACATATCATCTCGAAATTATATCCTCAATCTTTCAAGTTTGCATTTAAACCAATTTGACTTGTAATACTATATTATTATAACTTATTTCGCCCTGTGTTTTGATTTCTTTCACCGACAATCCTCTTCTTGTGGAATAAAATTTTGAGCTCTAAGAGTTTATGAACTTAAAAAATATTTTTACTTATATGATGAATTTAAAAAGGGATTGAAATGGATTGTTTTGCTAATTATTCAATTCAAAGGTTTAATTATTCACTCTCAACGTTAAAATTTTTTGTTGATTCAAATTCTTAATATTAGCAAACTCCAAATGTTAATATTTAACTGTAATTATAATTTAATCTAGTAAAAATTTTATTTCAAAGAGTAAAAATTTTGTTAGTTATTTCTCCTAATTATTAAGTATAATTTTCAAATATTATACAACAAATCAAAGAAGGAAAATATATTATTAATATTTTAATAGGAAATGTGTTCAATATAATATGATCAGATGTATAATATCTTTTATTCAAAAGTAATATGAAATGAGTTATAGTTATGTTTTATCATTCAAATAAAAAATTAATTATATTAGGTAAAAGTTTAATTAATTTTAAACTCCTAACATTGAAAAAAAAACCTATACTACAATTATGTCGATTACTCCTCAAATGATAGTTTATGCAGGTGACGTGCATGAGAGAAACAAAGGCTTAGATATTTTGCGTGGTCTCCATCAAATCTTTAGTGGTTATTAGTTATTCCAACACTAAGCAATATTTTAAAATCCTAAGGTATTTATAAGTTAGAATTCCTTTTATTCTAACCAAATAGAAAAACAAAAGAGCAAAAGTTTATTTGATTTGGCTACTGCATACCCAACAAATAATACATATTTGCTTCAGAATATAAACGGATTGTATATTTCTTATTTTTAGATATTTATATTCTATAATCACAAGTCAAACCAAACAGTAATAATAGTTTATTATTTCTAGAATTATTTTGTGAAACAGACAAATCTTTTGAAGGTCCCCCTTGTTAGAAAATTTGTTTTACCTACGGAAAAGATGAAAAGTATTTTGCTTTTACTTTTCCTTGTTAATCCTTTAAAAGAAAGCTAAATTAATTGAATTTTAAAGTACTAAATATTAGTAACTTTTTATATAGTTCAAATAAGGAAGGATAGTTCAAATAAAGAAAGTTTTGATTATAAATAAAGCTTAGTTGATTTCAAATTCCTAAATAATAGTAAATAATTAAATGGTTATTCCTAAACAATAGGAAATCTATTAAATGACTATTTTTAAATATTAAGGAAATAATTAAATTACTATTTTATCCAATGTGAAGTCTCTTTTTAAAGGGTAATAAATTTACAATTGCATTGCATAATCTATACATTATTAAAAAAAGAAGAAAAAGCCTCAATATTAAGCCAAGTGATAGAGGTAGTAGGAGGGGTAGAGGTAGGCCTAAGAAGTCTTTGGGAGAGGTTATTAGGCAGGACATGGCGCAGTTGGAGCTGACTAAGGACGTGATCCTAAATAGGAGGGTGTGGAGGTCAAAGATTAGGGTAGAAGGTTCATAGGTAGTGTAACACCCCGTACATTCGGACTAGTTGTGGACATGTTAAATGGGTATTAATTTGATATTTTAGACATATGAAGTCCTAGCGGGATGAGTATGGGTGAAAATAGTTATTTTAGAATCAAGACGAAGAGTGAGGTGTACAAGATTCGATAAAATCTACTAAGTTTACAAAAGGTCAGCCTTGCAGCAGTATTTAGTGAAAATTTGCAAGGTATTTGGGAAAACTCAAAACCGAAAAGTTGTAGATCTTTGAAATAGCTTTCTAACGATATATTATGGAGCCTGAACGGATATCTGTGAAAAATGTTATGTGCGTTTTACAGAACAGTACGTAATACGCGCCCCGAGCGCGGCCGCGCACCTGTGGCAGTGTTGCTGCCATTTTGCGCGGTCAAGGGCGCGGCCAGGCCTACAGGCGCACGGGGGCGCACATGGGGGGTCATTTTAAAGCCCTACTTCGTCCCCAAAAGCCCCAAAACATAAAAACTTGCTGTAGAAAGCGGAGCTCTCAAAAACCTAACTCCTTAAAGGTCCCTCCACCACCCAAGGTAAGTCCTAATGGTGATTCTAAGTTAATTTCAATTTCCCAACATCTTATTAACATGGATAAACCCTCCATATCATTAGATATTCGATTGGGACATCGTGGTCGAGAGAAGAAACCCTAGAACTCGAATTCAAGAGGATTGAACTTCGAAAAGGTAATGTCTTAACCCTCTAATTGATTCTAGCATTGGATTAATGATTATAGACTCTAGTTCATGAGATATGAGTTGATGTGTTTGATAGAAAAGCATGAACGATTATAGGTTTGGATTGTTGATAGTTGATTATTGGTTAAGGGTGTTGTTTACCTTATGGGTGATAAAGAATGATGTTGATTATAACCATTTGAGACTTTAGAATTTATCTAGGAGTAAGAGAATGGGTTATTGGATGTAGAGACACCATTAATAAGGACTATGAAGCTTTATTCTCACCGAGTGTTTGATAAAATGCCTAAGTAACCAAAACATGAGTATTATTGCTAATATGGAATCCCTTTGACTTGTATTGATATAGATTAAAGTTGAAAGGGTTGGCGAATATTGTATTACGCTCAAGAGCAGGAAGTTAAGGTATGTGAGGCTAACTCTCTATGTTTGGGAATGTTAATGATTCTCCCTAAACTACATTTCTTTTACGATGTTACTAATTGCCTCAGAAATATAGTTAAGCCTAGTTCCTTGAATAGTTGTAGAACTTCTATTCTCTAGCTTCATAACTCGTTCATGACTTTCATTCTAAACGTTGTGAGCTTAGTGCGTATTTAATATACACTTGGGTTTGATGCCCCCGAGTCTTAGTATAGATTACTCAGTATGCCATAAACAATTGAAGTTTCAGTGTTCATAATCAGTTCAAGAATACACATCTCAATCTAGTCCTATTCAGTATTCCAGTATAATGTAACTCAGTGTGATCAGTATTCCAGTATCATGTAACTCAGTGTAACCCAGTATTCCAGTATCATGTAACTCAGTGTGACTCAGTATTGCAGTATGATTCTCAGTTCTTGATTTTAAATCCCTGAATGTTGAACACCTGTATTTGGGCCTGAGGACGCAGTTTATGCTTTATGCATCTTTGGGCCTGAGGCCGCGTTTATGCTTTATGCATCTTTGGTCCTGAGACTGCAGTTTATGCATTATGCATCTTTGGGGTTGAGGCCGCATTTATGTATACGTATACTTGGGCTCGAGGCCGCAGTTTGTGCACATATATATTGGGCCTGAGGCCGCAGTTTATATTCAGATAAACAGGTGGTTCATCATTCAGAAGAGGGAGTATTCATATCCTTACTTCCTTTTTTCAGTTCAATTATCAGTTATCATTTCAGTTACCAGTTATTAGTTCATTTATCAGTTATCATTTCAGTTTCAGTTCCAATAGTTATTTTTTCAGTTATCAATTATCAATTCTCAGTTATCAGCTTAGTTTCAGTTTCAGCATTTATAATTCTCTCTTTTAGTTGCTTTATATACCAGTGCAATTCAAATGTACTGACGTTCCTTTTGCCCGGGGCCTGCATCTTACGATGCAGGTAATGATTTACAGGTTGATGATTCAGAGCTCTAGGATTCTCGTACCAGCTACTTGGTGATCCCCAGTTCTTCCGGGGCATTATCAATACCTTACAGTCTTCAGTATTTTCAGACAGTCAGTATTTTTAGTACTTCATTAGAGGCTTCATAGACTAGAGTAACAGTTAGACAGAGTCACAAGCTTTTCATGTTAAGCAATGTTGGCTACAGATATGTTTCAGACTTGTATTAGTGTTTCCACACTTTGATTGTTATCATTCAGACTTTCAGTATATCAGCATGTGTTAGTTTATCTTCCGCATTTAGTATGTTATGATATCACATGTTGATTCAGCCAGCCAGTTAGTTTGCTCGATCACACGTAGTCGAGCACCGAGTGTCGTGTTACGTCCAGGCCCAGGTTCGGGGCGTGACAAAGCTTGGTATCAGAGCACTAGGTTCAAGAGTCCTAGGGAGTCTATGAAGCCGTGTCTAGTGGAGTTTCCTTTATATGTGTGTGCCGGCCACTCATATAAACGGTTAACTACCAAGACATCCAGGATTGTCTCATTTCTTTCTACTCTAGATCGTGCCATGAAGCTTAGAGCAATAGTTAACCTTCTCTTCCTATCGAATTTCAAACGTATTGGATGCCCAAGCGACGCGCAGGAGAAACCTAAAGTCCTAGAGAGGATAATTTCCCATTGGGGTATAATTATGGAGTACAACTTGGTAAATATGAGACTTGAGAGGATGTTAAAAATGGGATGCAATGGATAGTAGTACAGATTAGAGCATAACCTTATCAAAAAGTACAAAAGCAGTTATCATGTCTTATGGTTATCAGTTTACTTCAGTTACCAGTTATAGAGTCTTTTAATTAGCAAGTTTATGGTTATTCAGTACGCCAGTATTCAGTTATATGTTTACCAAATATTCAATTTTTAGTGTATCAAATTTCTGGTGACATGTAAGTAACAGTGATTATAGCGAAACTTTCGCATATTTTAGGAACGGATTAAGACCCAAGAATCGTCGGATGGTGAGTAAGTGATTTATCAGATGATGGTATACTCTGAAGGATAAGTTTGTGTATGGTAATCGTATGTGTTTTACCTCAGAGAACAATTTCTTTTAATTCTTGCAAATGGAGCCACATGTGGGATGATGATAGTCCAGATGTCAGACCCTAACATTGCTCACTATAGTTTCGGACAGATAAGAGCCTAAGGGCAAAATACCTAGGAGTCAGAAACGTTTGTTATTACCAAAGATGTGATCTCGTACAACTCATGTATATGACTAAGAAGACATGATGTACAAAATGAGAACCAAGAGCAGCCGATATTGAATCTCAAGGAATGATTTTAAGTTTTTTAGATTTATTCAAATCGGAACTAGAAGTACCACGTTACTAAGTTATTATAAGAAGCAGCTATTGATGCAAGATAAAAGATATGGCAGTTCCCCCTTAGGTTATGTGACTAAATGATTACCCCGGATATTTATAGTATGATATGATTTGGTATTGTATAGAATGTTTGGGTTTAGATATTCCAATTATGTTTAAGACAAATAAACTTTCCTAAGTGTGATCCATTTACATGGTCCAAAAAAAAACGATAAGTATGCGACCATAGAACAGGGTCGGATGGTGAGAGAAGTTAGAAATAACCTTATGCCTCACTTTAGTTATCCAAAGTAGAACATGAAAACATGACGCTAGCAGGTGGTTAGTAAAAGAATAGTAAGTATGTTTGAGTAGATACAGTAAATTAGCAATTTCAGCAGAGCTAGTAGAGGTAAGATTTGATTCACTTAGCCAGGTTAACTCTAGTGATGTGTATGACAGTTTAATACCGAACACGTGTTAGAACCCAAAGAGTGTAAGTTAAATCTGAAGTACAGTGAGTGGGGAAAAAAATCAGCTAGGCAGTGAGAGAGCAAACTACAGAAGAATAGCCTTTAAGAGTATCGAAAAGGGGTTTCCCAAGATTGACAGTGTAAGCAGAGTTAAATTATTAAGATTGTGTATGATAGTTGTGAATACATTAGCTTTCCGTTATGTGAATAATTTAGATTTTCCTCGCAAAAAAAAAAGATTTCTTGGAAGAGTTGGAAGATTAGTCGTCATTGACTGCAAAGAATTGCAGAAAATAAGGAAAGTTATTTGGATCCCAACAAAAAGGGAAGGATCCGCAAGTATAAGACCTTTAGTCTAAGGGGTGATGTGAAAACCATCAGTAAGTCCAGATGGAGATTTGAAACTCGAATAGTTAGCATGGGATATGAAAAAGAAAATCAGTTCGGTAATGAGGGAAAATTGTATAATTACCACAGGGATTATGTCTAGCATGTGTAAGAAACACAAAGTGAGCAGAATGATCACCGAGCTTAGTTATTGATGATAAAGTGATCACAGAAAGCTATAAAATCATGCCTATTTATGTGTTATGAGGGTAGTGCCACTGCACGGGACTCTAAAATTTAGAGTACATGTCAAAGACTTAGTTCACAATAATTCTATAAGTGTTTTCAGGAAGTATCTTAAAAATATAATCAAGTATGGGAAGTATAACTCATGATTGAGGTATATAAGAGAACTCTGGTGAAAGAAGTTCACCAGCCAAGATAGGAGTTCGACTTCGGACTTCGAAGATGACGGAGTTGTTGTCTAGAACAGGACTCGTTCCCCCTAGTAGCCGAAGAGAAGGAGAAACAATTTGATGATCCCTACGTGTTGTAGTTGAAAGAGGAGGTTCACAAGTATAAGATGATGGCTTTTGAATAAGGGGGAGATGATGGTACTTTGAGGTACCAAGACATATTGTGTGTTCCATACATAGATGGACTTAAAGAGGGAAGATCATGTTAGAAGCCCATAATTCCAGGTATTCTTTCTATCCAGGTTCCCCAAATATGAATCATGACCAAGGAGATTTATTGGTTGAACAACATGAAAAAGAACGTCGCAGACCTTGTGGCCAAGTGTCCGAAGTATCAGCAAATGAAAGTCGAGCAACAGAAAGCCCAGCCTTTTACCATAGTTTACACATACTTTTGAGTGGAGATAGTAAATATGGAATTTATAACAGGATTATCTTGCTCATCTTGAAAGCATCATTTGATTGGGTGATTGTAAATCGACTTACCAAGTCAGCACACTTCTTGCCAGTAAAAACTACATATTCAGTAGAAGATTATACCAAGTTATACATTCAGGAAATCGTCTGATTGCATGGGACTCTATTGTTCGTCATTTCGGACTATGGTGCTCAGTTTGAAATGAACTTTTAGAAGTTCTTTCATAAATGATTAGACACAAGTTTTTCATCCTCAAAAAGATGGCCAGGCAGAGCGCATTATTCAAACAGTTGAGGATATGTCCTTGATGTTAAAAGTAATTGGGATGATCACATACCTCTCATTGACCTTGCTAATAATAACCTACCATTCTAGTATCAAGATGGCATGTGCGAGACTCTTTATGGGCGAAGGTGTAGATAGCCAATTGGTTGGTCCAAAGTTGGTGAAGACGAGTTGTTGGGAACAAATTTGGTCTATCAGACTATAGAGAAAGTTAAGTTGATTCAATAGCGTTTGAAGACGGCTCAAAGCCGCCAAAAGTCCTATTCGAGCGTGCGGCATAGAGACCTAGAGTTTCAAGTTGATGATTGGGTGTTTCTGAAAGTTTCTCTTATGAAAAGCTTTATGAGATTTGGGAAGAAGGGGAAGCATAGTCCCTGCTATATTGGGCCATATAGATTCTTGCGAAGGATCGGTCAATTAGCTTATGAGTTGGAGTTGCCACCATAATTTGCGGTGGTACAACCAGTATTTCACGTATCCTGCTATAGCATTCAAGTTTCTAGTACTTAGTTACTCATGTCAGTTCAGTACTCAGATACTCATGTCAGTTCAATACTCAAATACTCATGTCAGTACAATACTCAGCTACTCATGTCAGTCGAATACTTAGACATTCATGCCAGCTTAGTACTCAGATTACTCAAATATTCGTGCCAGTTCAATATTCATATAACTATGTTAGTTCAGTATTCACGTATCCATGGCAGACCAATATTCAATCAACGCAGTAGTCATTTGGTTCACTATCTCAATAGTTTAGTAGTATGTATTCATTCAGTTTAGTATGCAAGTGTTAATGAAAGTTAATGTTTCCACCAGACCCGTTTAAGGTCCGGAGTTAGCAGAAGCTACAATCAGGACAATCATTCAAGGACGAATGATCCCAAGGGGGAGAAAATATAACACCCCGTACATTCGGACTAGTTGTGGATATGTTAAATGGGTATTAATATGATATTTTAGACATATGAAGTCCTAGCGGGATGAGTATGGGTGAAAATAGTTATTTTAGAATCAAGACGAAGAGTGAGGTGTACAAGATTCGATAAATCTACTAAGTTTACAAAAGGTCAGTCTTGCACCAGTATTTAATGAAAATTTGTAAGGTATTTGGGAAAACTCAAAACAGAAAAGTTGTAGGCCTTTAAAATTTCCAACGATATATTATGGAGCCCGAACGGATCTCTGTGCAAAAAGTTATGTGTGTTTTACAGAACAATGCACAATATGCGCGCCCCGAGCGCGGCCGCGCACCTGTGGTAGTGTTACTGCCATTTTGCATGGTCAAGGGCAAGTCCAGGCCTATAGGCGCGCGGGGGCGCACATGGGGGTCATTTTAAATCCCTACTTCGTCCCCTACAACCCCAAAACATAAAAACTTGCTGTAGGAAGGGGAGCTCTCAAAAACCTAACTCCTTAAAGGTCCCTCCACCACCCAAGGTAAGTTCTAATGGTGATTCTAAGTTAATTTCAATTTCCCAACATCTTATTAACATGGGTAAACCCTCCATATCATTAGATATTCTATTGGGACATAGTTGTCGAGAGAAGAAACCTTAGAACTCGAATTCAAGAGGATTGAACTTCAAAAAGGTAATGTCTTCACCCTCTAATTGATTCTAGCATTGGATTAATGATTATAGACTCTAGTTCATGAGATATGAGTTGATGGGTTTGATAGAAAAGCATGAATGATTATAGGTTTGGGCTGTTGATAGTTGATTATTGGTTAAGGGTGTTGTTTACCTTATGGGTGATAAAGAATGATGTTGATTATAACCATTTGAGACTTTAGAATTTATCTAGGAGCAAGAGAATGGGTTATTGGATGTAGAGATACCATTAATAAGGACTATGAAGCTTTATTCTCACCGAGTGTTTGATAAAATGCCTAAGTAACCAAAACATGAGTATTATTGCTAATATGGAATCCCTTTGACTTGTATTGATATACATTGAAGTTGAAAGGGTTGGCGAATGTTGTATTACGCTCAAGAGCAGGAAGTTAAGGTATGTGAGGCTAACTCTCTATGTTTGGGAATGTTAATGATTTTTCCTAAACTATATTTCTTTTACGACGTTACTAATTGCCTCAGAAATATAGTTAACCCCAGTTCCTTGAATAGTTGCAGAACTTCTATTCTCTAGCTTCATAACTCGTTCATGACTTTCATTCTAAACTATGAGCT
The DNA here is from genome assembly GCF_001879085.1 of Nicotiana attenuata. Classification (NCBI taxonomy): domain Eukaryota; kingdom Viridiplantae; phylum Streptophyta; class Magnoliopsida; order Solanales; family Solanaceae; genus Nicotiana; species Nicotiana attenuata. Next base: position 92,864,702 of record NC_031994.1, on the reverse strand, counting down.
CAGTGCGTATTCAATATATACTTGGGTTTGATGCCCCCGAGTCTTAGTATAGATTACTCAGTATGCCATAAACAATTGAAGTTTTAGTGTTCATAATCAGTTCAAGAATACACATCTCAGTCTAGTCCTATTCAGTATTCCAATATTATGTAACTCAGTCTGATCAGTATTCCAGTATCATGTAACTTAGTGTGATCCAATATTCCAGTATCATGTAACTCAGTGTGACTCAGTATTTCACTATCATATATTGCAGTATAATTCTCAGTTCTTGATTTTAAATCCATGAATGTTGAACACCTGTATTTGGGCCTGAGGACGCAGTTTATGCTTTATGCATCTTTGGGCCTGAGGCCGCAGTTTATGTTTTATGCATCTTTGAGCCTGAGACCGCAGTTTATGCTTTATGCATCTTTGGGGTGAGGCCGCATTTATGTATACGTATACTTGGGCCCGAGTCTGCAGTTTGTGCACATATATATTGGGCCTGAGGCCGCAGTTTATATTCAGATAAACAGGTGGTTCATCATTCAGAAGAGGGAGTATTCATATCCTTACTTCCTTTGTTCAGTTCAATTATCAGTTATCATTTCAGTTACCAGTTATCAGTTATCATTTCAGTTTCAGTTCCAATAGTTATTATTTCAATTATCAATTATCAATTCTCAGTTATCAGCTTAGTTTCAGCTTCAGCATTTATAATTCTTTCTTTCAGTTGTTTTACATACCAGTGCAATTCAAATGTGCTACGCCCCTTTTGCCCGGGGCCTGCATCGTAGATTTACAGGCTGATGATTCAGAGCGCTAGGATTCTCGTACCAGCTACTTGGTAATCCCCAGTTCTTCCGGGGCATTATCATTACCTTACAATCTTCAGCATTTTCAGATAGTCAGTGTTTTAGTACTTCAGTAGAGGCTCATAGACTAGAGTAACAGTTAGACAGAGTCACAAGCCTTTCATGTTAAGCAATGTTAGCTACAGATATGTTTCAGACTTGTATTAGTATTTCCACACTTTGATTTTTATCATTCAGACTTTCAGTATATCAGCATGTGTTAGTTTATCTTCCGCATTTAGTATGTTATGATATCACATGTTGATTCAGCCAGCCAGTTGGTTCGCTCGATCACATGTAGTTAGGCACCGAGTGCCGTATTACGTCCAGGCCCAGGTTCGGGGCGTGACAGGTAGTCGGGCATTTCTCTTTGTCTTAATCAAGTCGCTAGCATGAGTGTTAGGATGATATCTTTTATTAATAAATTACTATTACTACCTAAAGTTTAACTGCATTCTTAGATTCGATCTTATTTTATCTTACTGTTATTCCTACTTGTTATAATTACTTTTTCTCTTTCAGTCGTTCCCTAGCCAATGGTCTATCGAAAACAACCTCTCTGTTCTTTCAGGGGTAAGGGTAAGACTGCGTACATCTTACCCTCCCCAGACCCACTTGTAGAAAATTAATGGGTTTGTTGTTGTTATTATTGTTGTTGTTGTTGTTGTTGTTGTTGTTGTTATGTGTTGTTAATAATTAGTTACTCTTTTTGAATTTGAATTTAAACATACTTAACTAACTTTTTTTTTTTACGAAAACAATATTTTTATATATTTAAAATTATTTCTATTTTACGCTCAATTCCATATTTCAAGTTTGACACTCAGAATCATCTTGTACAACTAGCATGGCTATACATAATTTCATCCGATGATATTTTTCTACCGATAAGTAATTCAACTATTATACTAGTGAAGACATTACTGCAGAGATTGAGGAATGAGATGGGCCTTCTGATATTCCTTTAGAATGCAAGGAAGTCTTCTACTAATATGTAGACGTTGTGTGATAGAATTAGAGATAAAATTGCTGAGAAATATTATCATGTGTGCGTAATTTGCGGATTATCATGATGGATTATCAATATATAGTAATTTGTGGGATAGACTTCTAATTCATACTGAATGATGACAATACGTAATTATGCTAGATAATATTATATGCTTTGGTATAACTATAAATGTTATATTGATCTAAATCTTTAATATGTGTATGTTTACTTTATATTTTATATTTTAATTAAATAAAAAAAATAATAAAAGTCTCTTACGATAAATATTTAATTTTATTTTTCTCTTTAGAATAATTATAAGACCTTGATACTATCTTTTTGGTAATTTGACACTCAAAAGCACTTTTTAAAAAGATTGGCCAAATATGATATGTTTATCAAATATTACAAAAAGTACTTCTTAAATGAATTGGCTAAACACAAATTATTTTTTGGAATCTTTACATAACTAAGCAATATTAAAAAATATAATACATCTTGGTAGCAACAAACTTAATATATCAATAGTAGCAACATAAATATTTCTTCTATAGCATATTCTAACCAAAATCGAAACCGCAACAATATGCCTAACATCTCGCACCTTTGTAACTTAATGATTTGTTCCGTATTACTCCTAAACTTCCTTAATCCCCCAATACTACCAATTTCATTCCTTTTTGCTTTTTGCATAATACATATATTATTTAACATGTATTTTGACTAATTTTATATTATTTGATTTTTGATTCTTTCATGTTTGTATATTTAAATTTGAATGATATATAAAAAGTATATTAATTGACATTGTAAATATTTTACAAATATATTAAATATATATAGTGTATATTTAGAGTAATTAAGTTTTATACTGTAAGTATTCTACAAATATACTAGTATATGCATAGGTTTTTCCTTGAAGATTTTCATATTTATGGTATATTTCTAGTATAAAATATTTTATATCTTATACACACCATCAACATCCCACAAAAAAAATTCCAGCTAATCACATTATTAATATACAAAATATAAACAAAAAATGTATGCATATCTTAGTTGAAAATATATACGGTATATTTGTCGTATATACATTATGAATGAATATATATATATATATATATATTACTTGTATAAAAATAAGTAAAAATGTTTAAATTTGGTTTTTATATGCAATAATGGAGATAGAAGGTAGCAACATAAAGGGGGGGGGGGGGGGGGGGGGGTAGGTTCGTTACAAAAGAGTAAAAAAGGGAAAGTTTTACTATAATAATGAGAGAAATGATATCAATATTATTAGAATAAAACTAACTCCTTAATCTGAGGGTTAGCTTATTTTACTAGAATTGTAAAAGAAACTCCCATTTATGAAATAAATGAAGAATAATATTATTAATGAAAATAATATTAAATAAAGGATTAGGCATGTAAAATTCTCTTATTTTTTTTTTCAAAAGTACTTTTGAGAAAAGCACTATTGGAAAAAGTACTTTTCAAAATAAGCCGTTTTTGGCAGCTTGGCCAAACGAACTCTAAGTAAGTATACACTGTTCTTATCATTTTCCAATTTAGAATTGTTTTAAAGGTGAAGTCAAAAGCTTTACGACAACTGCACAAACTACTGAATTTGTGTTATAAACAGGTTAAGAAAATTCAAAATGTCGAAACTCAAAAACATTTTTGGAATTTTTCTTCAACCAAATGCCATTAGGCAAAAGTTTTCCAGCTTTTGCATTGCAAAAACTAAAAAGACTACTCCAAATGTGTTTTTAGTTCTTGCAAAAAAATTGAAAACCTTTGTTTATTGGTCGAATTCTTTTTCGAAAGCACTGAAACAATTTTTAATACTTTTTGAAAATAATCCATAGTTTCAAATCCTTAGATTTTTCTCTATTACATAATCCTCAGCATGTTAAGGGATCTTAGCCCCGTAGTATATTTGGACGGATTGAGTGATTCATGCTTCCATTATCAAATAACACTCAAAAAGTCAAAATGGTTGACCAAATCAAGCCTTCCAAGATAAGATGACTTGGACTAATTATTAGCTCAAAATAATTGACTAGAGGGTTTTGCCCAAGAAAAAGGAAGAGAAAACCAAAAAACGCAAACAAGTGATAGATTTAGGATAGTCAATAAAATAATCATTTTTAGCAACACAGTTAAACATAGAATTTTTAGAGAAAACTATAAAAGAATGACTCCGGTAAAGTGGATTGTTTTTAATCCGCTCATTTAGATGAATCGAGTACAATACCGTTATAAAAAAATAGCCGACATATTTTTTTGTATATATGGGTAATATTTACAAAATATACATATATTATATACTTTTTGGGTAGAATATGCCATTAGATTTGACCGAGTGGCCAATTTTGTTTTTTCTTCAACAAGCCGTTTAATTTAAATTTGACTCAAGTAATCCATCTGCAGATACAAATGAAGGTTAGATGTGATGTACAAGTCTTCATCAAACATCTAGTGTTGGGCTGCTATTAGAGCCAGCCCATTATATCGATAAAAGCCCAGATAGGATTTTCAGCCCAATTCCCATCTAGTTAAAGTTGGCGGGAGCGTATTGTCTGGTGGTTGGCTCAAAGATGAAATGGTATGGGTAAAGCCAATCCATTTGAAAAAATCTAAAAGAATGTGAGAAGCGAATGGCTGTCGTTGTTACAACCAGCCACTCTCTCTTACCACAATCAACTGTTTTTTTAGTTCCCTCTTTTCCAATTCTTTCTCTCTGCACTTTTCTAATGGCTACTCTTCAATCTCTTGCATTCTCTCCTGCACTTTCTCACACTTCTCATCAGCCTCGCTCTCTTTTCGGTATTGTTTCCTTCAACTTAGTATCTCATTAACTTCTGTAAGGACTTGTACTTTCAGTTTTCTATTGATGTTTTTTGAGTAAATAATATTTGTGCAATGTTCAGACCAAAATTTACTACTCCTCCTTTTTTGGGAATTCATACTGGAAATGCAATGCAGCTGAATGTTAACTATATTGGTAGCACCTTAGGGGTCATTTGGTAACAATCCCGGGATAAAATGCAGGATTATTTGGTTATGTGTATTAATTAGTCTAGCAGTAGAGTCTTTCACACAACTGGTGAAGCTGGTAGAGGCAAATGTAGCATTTGAGCAATGGGTTCAGTTGAAACCCAGTGTTTCTGGTGGAACATATATATGTATGTGAAAAAACACTAAAATTTTAACAAATAGTATTAAATTCTGAAGCTTATAATTTCAAAAGTATAATGAGTTCAGTGCTAAGAACCTTAAAGATTGATGATCCATCAATTTTAAACTCTTGGATCCAGCCCTGCTCTGGATGTGGGTTCAAATCTCGTTGTCTCCCTTCCTCTCGTCCCCTTCCCTAATCCCCCAATGTAATAGGAAAAAAAAATGAAAATGAAGAAACCAGGAAATTGGGGATCATAGTTAATTCATAATCAATAATAGTTGTTTGTGTTATGTACTGTAGGAATAGCATCAGGGGTGGTTCATCAAAGTGCAGGTTCTTCATTCAATGGCCAACGCTTGTGCCTAACTCGTTCACGTTTTACTTCCAACATCCAAAACCAAAAAATGTCCAGACTAAGTATAATGATGGTTCAGCCAAAAATTCAGTTCATACAAGGAACTGATGAACAGACAATACCAGATGTGAAGTTAACCAAGTCAAGGGATGGGACAAATGGTATGGCCATATTCAGGTTTGATAATCCCTCCGTATTCGACTCATCTGGTGAAGTTGGGGATATCACTGGATTCTACATGATTGATGAAGAAGGGGTTCTTTCGTCAGTTGACGTAAATGCCAAGTTTGTTAACGGAAAGCCTGCGGGAGTTGAAGCTAAGTATATTATGCGGACTCCACGAGAATGGGACAGGTTCATGAGATTTATGGAGCGGTATGCTAATGCAAATGGCTTGCAGTTTGTTAAAAGTTGAGGTTGTATGTTTTCTTTTTATTGCCTGACCAATTTCTTGAAATTTTTGTCTGCCATATTGGTTTATGAGTAATTAGTTCAAAAGGTGTAAACTTGAAAAATCTTCTCAGCAACATGCTGATAAATGACAAGATAGCTGCATCCATTTACAGTTAGATGTTACTTCTAGTTCCTTTTATAGCTTTCTTTATTCTCTTTTCTCCTGATATTTGTTCATTTCTGATATTAATTAATGCTTCTGAACATTGAGGAGACACATCTACTTGGTAAAACACATTGCATTCAAATGATTATAATTCATTTCTTCTTTATCGGAAGATAAAGATGATCTTTGCCTCTCAGTTGTATCTGCTCTAACATCAATTTCTAATATGATGTGAACTCTCTAATTGGAAGTTTGAACTAAAACAATGAACATTTGGTGCTACTGTTGTGACATTGGTGATAGCCTTCACTTCATTGATGCCCATGTGACTGAAATAGGACTCCTAACTTTGTTGGCTTTATTTCCTAGATTGACCCATGTCAATTGACCCTCGGCAAAACTCATCCTTCGAGATCCAATTCTTTTCCTTGACATAAACCAAACTCTGTAACTTAAGCTTTGGTTTGCATGTTTAAATATCAGACGACGTGGTTTGACTCTCACTTTGACTCCCTCAGGTGGCACAATGTCAACTGAGTAAACAGAATTAGGGTTCCCTACGTTTGTTACTCTCCTCTTGATCATCTTTCTAGTCATTCCTGCCCTGAAAATTACTGAAATTGAGGGGTAATTCAGGCTGAAACCCCTCTCCTTCTGTAAAATGTCACGGCAGCTGACATTCCTATGAGTAATGCTGAAGACTTCAGAATTTCTGTACCCAATGGTACAGAGGTGAGTGATATATTCATCAACCCGGATGTCATATATTAGTCCAGGATCGATGGCTCTTTCTGGTTTAACGTGTCCAGCTCCAGTTGCAAAAAGCTTAGCCGGTGCATCTCCATCCATGATTGGTTTTCCCAAGTGGTCAGTTGTATCTGCAGTGGTCACTAATGCGGATTTGATTGCTGCTGGAGTCCATCTAGGATGAGCTGAGTGGAGCAATGCGGCAATTCCACTAACATGAGGACAAGCCATAGAAGTCCCTGACATAACAGTGAAATTTACTCTTCTTGAATCCTCTGGAAGGCCACTGGGGCCTAAGTTTTGCGGCCAAGCAGCTATTATGTTTACCCCTGGAGCAATCAAATCGGGTTTGAGAATTGAAGGATCGGTATAACTAGGACCCCTTGACGAAAATTGAGCTACTGCAGGTGTTCTTGATTTTTCTATTACTGTTCCTCCAAATATGAATCTAGCTGTTGGCCTTTTTGTCGAGTTACGGTAACTTTGTAACTGAGTTGATTCATTGAAGCCAATCAATGTTGCTGGAATGACATGGACATCAACAGAATCTTCCTCTAAATTTACTGCTGTGTTTGCTAGGATCATGGCAACGCCACCTGCTTCCTTCACGACCTGGCCTTTTTCTGCCCTTCCATTGACTCCCCTATTACACACAACCATTTTTCCCTGGACTTGTTCTCTTGAAAGCGATCCTCTCAAGCAAAATTCACTTCCCTTGTCTGCATTCTTGATATAAACGAGTTCAAGACTCTTACCTGAGCTTGGAACTTGCTTCCCAGGGTACAAAGATTCTCCATACAGGAACTTTCCATTGCCTAACTTGACTAATGCTGGAAATCTCCTGTCAAGTGTACTAGCGCCAATAGTGGCAATCCAAGGAGCCCCATTGGCTACTGAACTTTGGATTGGACCATTATTCCCGGCTGCACATATAACTGAAATTCCATGCTCCATGGCTCTAAAACTGCCAATGGCAATAGTATCGTCATAAAGTGGAACGGGGAGGCCACCAAGTGAGAGTGACAATATGTCTACTCCATCTCTGATGGCTACATCCATTGCTGCAAGAATATCAGAGCTGTAACATCCACTGAACCAGCATACTTTATATATTGCAATGTGGGCACCCGGGGCCATTCCTCGTGCCTCCCCCGCTCCATTTCCAAGCACACCAGCCATTGGCACCGCAGCTCCTCCAGCAGTGGATGCTGTATGTGTGCCATGGCCATGGGAATCCCGAGGTGACACATATTCCTCCACTAAATCTGGTGACCATGTCATTGAGGCCACACGATGTCCTTTGCTGAAAAACCTCGCGCCAATAATCTTGCGATTGCAGCTTGAAGAATTGAAATCCTGTCCACCTTGACAGATACCCCTCCATTTCTGTGGAACAGGAGGCATTCCATGATCATCAAAACTTGGACTTTCTGGCCAAACTCCAGTGTCTAACACTCCAATGATCGCCCCTCGACCAAATCCAGACTTCAACCAAGCACCTTCTCTCGTCAGACTTAGTCCCAAGAACTTATATGAATAAGTAGTTTGAACTTCAAGCCTCCTCTCTGCACGTATCGATAACACATCATCGTATTTCCTTAAAGACTCAAGCTCAGCTTCAGTGAGTTGAGCTGCAAAGCCTTCCATAGCTGAATGGTAAGAGTACAAAAGGCGAGAGGACGAGTTTTCTCCCGAGGAAATGGCTTTTGCAAGGAAAGAAAGGTGCCATTGAAGCTTAGAGCTAAAAGGGGGTCTTGTTGCTCCATGTGGATGCAACTGAACAATGTAGGTTTGCAAATCTTGAGCTTGTATGATAACAACACATAGTAAAAGAAAAAGAAAGGAGAAATGGGTACTGGATTCCATGTAATTAGTAGTGTTGGTTCAACAATGCTTGGAAAAGAATGCATGTTTCTTGGAACAAAGAATGAGGTATTTGAAGAGAATTCAAAAAATTGGGTGTTGGAGACATGTCTGAGCCTCTGAAAGAGAAGAAGAAACTCGTGAAAATATATGAGCTCTATATCACGAGTATCATTTGTCAAGAAAGAGGAGAGGATCAGATACAATATTGTAGTACGAGGAGCTGAAGGTCTTGCCTATGTATTCACGAGATATTGTGAAACATTTTAAGAAACATTCTCAGTTTCAAGTTTTAGATTTAGAGGATGTCCCTTTATTTAATAGATTCATTTGTTAGACAAGAATACACAACTGCATTTATGCTCAGGCGCCAAACTTCACCATGTCTGAGATCCTGCAGTGGGAGCATTCAATTCAGTCACGCCACGCTTAGCTCCTTGCACTTCTACAATGGAATGGCGGCTCTACATTTTCGCCCACTAATACTAGGATGTTGTTTTTGTTTTTTTGTTTTTTTCCAAGAATTAAATGAAAGTACAAGAGGGGGGTGAATTGTATATTTTTAAACATATCGAATTATTAGTTGACTAATTTAACAAATCGTCGACTGAATAATGCAGTTCAACAGTTGTAATATCATAAAGGAAATTGCAGAAAGTAAATGCAGGAATTAAAAACACTGAAATTTTTATACTGGTTCGGATTCAATGTGAATCCTAGTCCAGTCCCCTTGGGTTGCAAGGGAGTTCTCTTTAGTGAATGTGTTTCTTCGAGTACAGTGGAAATGACTTGATACTACAGTTCCTCTAACACTCGTTTTTTCCTTTTTGATACAATGCCTCACCAGTGTTATACTCTCCCTTTTCTCTAACTTGTTACACAACAGATCTTAGAGAACTACAATGTTTGTTTGCAGTAGAATAAAGAGAGAATTTTTGGTGTAATCAAAGTATGTTTGATTGAGGTCTAAGACAGGGTATAAATACTTTGATGATGACTGAGGCTTGGCAACCCAAGAGATTTGATCCTTGGAAAGAGATTGATTCTTTCCAAGAATAAGGTAGCTAGCCGTTGCTTCACTTTAATTTCCTTCCTTCAGCAGTTTGTAAGGAATGAAGATTGGCTCCTTAATTGGTGGTAATTCCAAAATTAGTCGCGTACCAATTTCTATCAAATCTTCGAACTTCCGGATTGCTGCCCTTGATGTGTGCCTTAACTTTAGGCTTGCTTGATTCTCCAACGCAGCTGATTGATATTCTTTGTTGATTGATTTATTGATGGGATTCCTTCCAGATTTGCCGTTCCTTTCCTTAGGTGTCCAGATCCGCTAATTGCATCGTAATCTTTGCTGATTGTTTGCTTTCCTTATTCATCAGAATTGACTCCAGCAGTCTTGACTTCCTTGTAATGGATTTCCTGCATAGGTATATTATTTTGTATTATTAAAACTATATCTAACAATCTCCCCCTTTTTGATGATGACAAAATAATATATAGATATAAACACCAGTCGACTTCCCTGTAGGTTTACTCCCCCTTAGTGTATGCAGGTGCCTGGTCCATGATGCTCCCCCTCAAAGTATGCGGTTGACTCGTCTGTGATAGAGTCGACTTCTGTACCTGTACAAGTATAACCTACACTTTCTTTGATGATCCCCCTCAATGTATGCAGTTGACTCATCTATGGTAGAGTCGACTGCTGTACCTGTACCTGTACAGTAGAACCTATACTTTCTCCCCCTTTTTGGCATCAACAAAGAGGGAACAGAACAATAGATAAATATAATAGATAGCATAGAAAGAGTTATAAAGATCATCCGTAGAGTAGCAAAAAAAAAAGGAAAAATTATCCAAAGGCTGAAAACACAGCCCAAAACCCAGAGGAGCAAAAGAAATTATTTTAAAAACATCCATATCAGCGGCGCAGAAAGTAAGTAAGGGTTTTGCAGATAGCCTCCTTCAACTGTTCAAAACTCGCATTGGCTGAGATGCTCACTCCATCCAACCTGTCATGAATCTCCCATAAGGCTTTGACAGCATTCTCCGTGACCTTGATAACGACAACTCTAATTTTGGACACATCAGACCCTGTATCCTTGGAAATAGCATGGATATCACCAACAGTAGACTGAGTGGTTATGAGCAGACTTTTGATTTCAGAGAGTTGAAAGGTGATGGAACGAAGTGTTTCACCAAGATCAGGATTGTGAGGACTGGAATGAGGAACATAGGGTGAGGGTTTGGGCTCTACAGGAGCATGCTTTGCTTCATTCTCGTGCTTCTTAACCCAGGACCCTTCCACACTCACATATCCCATACTAGCAAAGGCTCTAGAGTTGGAGACAGTGATGAATGGATAGCTAGACAGGGAGATTTGGATGAGCTTCCAGAATGTGAGTGATTGCCATGCCATAGGGAAGACTGGTGAGATCTTCAGCACTCTCGATCATGAAATTGATAATTCAAGAGGAAAGCTTGATTTTGCGTTTGGTGACAAGGCAATAGACAAAGAATGTGTCTCTTTGGGAGAAGGTTGAAAAGGAACTAGTGCGAGGAAGTAAAGTTGTTGCGCCAGAACCCTAGTTTCGAAGCTAACATCACTTGGACCTAGTTGGTTTGGAAGGGGATCTGAGGGACTTTCAACTATACATTGTTTGGCTTGGTCAAAGGAGATTTCAAAGTTATCAGGCCAGGTATTTTTAAATAGAGTAGGGAAACCAGAGCAACGACACTGAAAGAGGGAATCAAACAGGGCACAGTCAAGAATAATGCGCTTACCTAACACTAGAGATTCTAACCTATCAGGCTTGCTAGAACGAAGATTTGCATAAAACATTTTAACCAGGGGTTCATATACTTTGGGCGGAGGAATAGAGAAGAACTTAGCCCAACCTTGATAAACAAAGAGATCCTTGACTTTGCAATTGAGGGCTTCCATGTGGTCAAGGTCGACAACCCTTCCATGGGCAATGGGTTTATCTTTCAAAGCAATGAAGAGATCTTTATTTGGGGAATCCCAGAAATTTAGGTCAGATTCAAGAGAGGTAGAGAAATCAACCCTTGATTTCTTTGGGGTGGACGAAATAGGGGGTTCTTCCATGGGTCGCTTACCAGAAGCTTTTTCCCCAAGGAGTGGAGAGTGTTTAGAAAAGTCACCCTGAGAAGAGGCGAAACCCACAGAGCGATCAGACCCTAGGTCTAACTGTTCCGGAGGCATAGTTGGAGGTTTGGCTTTGGAACGAGTGCTTTTTCTGGTAGAAGCAGAGGGATTTCCGGGATGCTTAGCCATTGAAAGGGAAGGGCTTGATCGGAGGTTTAGGAGAGAGGATGAGGATGAGAGCGATTGAAAAGGGTTTTCTCTTTTAAGAAGAGATTTTTGGCGGTTGAGTACAGAAAAGGAAAAGTGGTCAGTTAAAGGGACGCGATGATTGGTTTTCCATACTTTGAACGACGAACTGATGTGAAAGAAAAGAAAAGAGAGGGAAAAAGGACGGAGAGTAATTAATGCATGAGTGAAGGACAATCATTACCCTATAAAATCAGAATAATACATATAGGTCCTAAAACTTTTTAGTAAAGCACGTAATGCCAAGTAAATCTCTTAATTCACAAAATCTCTCCTCTAATAGAGGTTTAGTAAAAATGTCAGCTAACTGATCAGTGGTTCCAACAAAAAATATTTCAATATCACCCTTAAGAACATGATCTCTAATGAAGTGATGCTTGATATCTATATGCTTTGCTCTCGAGTGATGCACAGGATTTTTTGAAAGACAAATAGCACTAGAACTATCACAGAAAATTTGAATAGGCTTAAAGAACAGTTCATAATCACCCAGTTGATGAGACGTCCATAAAAGTTGTGCGCAACATTGTCCTATAGCAATATATTCAACTTCAGTAGTGGATAGCGCAACTGAAGCTTGTTTTTTACTGTTCCAAGATATTAAAGCCTTTCCCAGTAATTGACATGTGCCGCTTGTGCTTTTCCTGTCATCCTTATAACTTGCAAGGTCAACATCTAAAAAACCTTCTAATTTAAAAGAGTTAGAACGAGGATACCATAGTCCATAAGACACAGTACCAATAAGGTAGCAAATGATTCTTTTTACTGCGGTTAGGTGTGATTCCTTGGGAGCTGACTGAAATCTAGCACATTTACACACGCTGAACATAATGTCCGGTTGACTTGCTGTCAGATACAGTAATGATCCAATCATTCCACGATATTTAGTTTCATCAACAGGAATTTCCTGTTCATCTTTGTCTAGATTTGTGGAAGCACTCATTGGTGTGCCAATTGATTTTGCATTGCTCAAACCAAATTTTTGAATCAGTCCTTTTGTGTATTTGGTCTGACATATGAAGGTCCCTTCTTCAGTTTGTTGAATTTGTAGTCCAAGAAAGAATGTCAGCTCACCCATCATACTCATTTCAAATTTGCTTTGCATAAGATTAGAAAATTCCTTGAACATAAGAAGGTTAGCACTACCAAATATAATATCATCAACATAGATTTGAATGATGAGGTTACCTTCCGATGATCTTTTAATAAATAGGGTAGTGTCGATTTTACCTCTTGTGAAGCCATGATCAACAAGAAATGAGCTCAGTCTATCATACCAAGCACGTGGGGCTTGCTTTAGTCCGTACAATGCCTTAGAGAGCTTGTATACATGATATGGGAATTCTGAGTCTACGAACCCAGGAGGTTGTTTTACATAAACTTCTTCTTCAATGAATCCGTTCAAAAAGGCACTTTTAACATCCATTTGAAATAATCTAAATCCTTTAAAGGATGCGTATGCCAGAAGAATTCGTATGGATTCCAAACGCGCTACTGGAGCGAAGGTTTCATCGTAGTCGACTCCTTTCTGTTGTGAATATCCCTGAGCAACCAGTCTGGCTTTATTTCTTATGACTTTTACATCCTCATTCAACTTATTTCTGAAGACCCACTTGGTTCCGATTACAGAGACATCTTCAGGTTTGGGTATCAGACTCCATTCTTGATTCTTGCGAAATTGATCTAGTTGTTCTTGCATAGCTTGAACCCAACTCAAGTCTCTTAGTGCTTCATCTATCTTCTTTGGCTCAATCTGAGAGATTAATGCAACATTTGCCTTCTTTTTGAGAGCTCCCCTTGTTTTCATTCCTTCATGTGGATCCCCTATAATAAAATTTTGAGGATATTCAGGTTCGCTTCTCCATTCGTTTGGACGAACTATATTGCCAGTCGACTTTATTGGTTGATCTGGTACATTACTACTTTCTTCACCAGTTGACTCTGTTGCCGCAGATATGTCAGTCGACTCTTGAGGTTTGATTGTCTCCTGAATTTCTTGAGCTTGTTCTTCATTACCTGCAGTAACTCCTTTCTCGACCAAGGGATTATTTCATTGAATATAACATGAACTGATTCTTCCACACATAATGCGCGTTTATTATATACTCTAAAAGCTCTACTATTTAAAGAATAGCCTAGAAAAATACCTTCATCACTTCTTGGATCGAATTTTTCAAGATTGTCCTTACCATTATTGTGAACAAAACATTTGCTTCCAAAGGGATGGAAGTAGCTGATATTGGGACGTTTACCTTTCCATAGTTCATACGGGGTCTTCTTCCGAATGGGCCTTATGAGACATCGATTTAGAATGTGACACGCTGTGTTCAAGCCTTCTGCCCAGAAGTGATTTGGCAATCAATGATCTAGCAACATGGTTCTTGCCATATCTTGGAGAGTTCTGTTTTTTCGTTCCACAACTCCATTCTGTTGTGGTGAGCGTGGTGCAGAGAAGATATGTGTATATCCTTGATCATTGCAGAATTCTTCAAATGCTCTGCTTTCAAATTCTCCACCATGATCGCTCTGAATTGTTGAAATGAGATATCCCTTCTCTCTTTCAACCTCCTTACAGAAAACTTCAAAATTTCTTAATGCTTCATCCTTATGAGATAAGAAAATTACCCAAGTGAAACGTGAAAAATCATCTATAATAACAAAAGCATATCTTTTTCCTCCTATGCTAGCAGTTCGAGT
>NC_031994.1:92839144-92849949 GCF_001879085.1 Nicotiana attenuata | reverse complement strand
GTTTTTGTCACCTGTCATATGACTGGAACACGCACTGTCTAGATACCATTTTCCCTTGTGACTTATTCTGTGGTGTTCCTGCAAAACAAAGTGATTACTTTCTTTTAGGTACCCAAGCTTGCCTGGGTCCTGGTGGGTTAGTATTGCTAGATTCAGAGTTAGTTTTTGGTTTCCAAACCCATCCTGAAAGGTTTTCTTTACGAAAACGACATAAAGAATACTTATGACCACTTTTGTTATAGTAATGACATGTAACCTCTGACCTACTATTAGGTCTTCAGTAGTGTTATTACTAGTCGACTTGGTTCTGGCTGGTCTTTTTCCAGTTGACTTATAAGTCGTCTGGTTTGACTTAACAGAACTGTGACTGGTGGACTTGCGCATGCCATTGAGTTGCATTTGCAATTCCTCAAACTCTTCTTGAAGTACTTCCTTTTCGATTTCACATACTTCATGGTTGAGTTTCCAGTCTTTAACTTCTTTAGTGAGTCTCTTAAGTTCATTCATCATTTTTTGAGACTCCTTTAAAGTTAAATCAAGAATATCCTGCAATTCATTGCATCTTTCACAGTTATAAGATCTTACCTCACTTGTTTCACCTCGTGCCACGAAACAATTTTCGTTTTCTTCATCTGAATTGTCCTCATCTGTCCAACATCCTGAAGATTTGTTTATTTCATTTTCTAGGATTGTCATGAAGCAAAGATTTGCTATTTCTTCATGATCTGAGGTGTCTTCATCACTCCAGCTTCTGAAGGATTTGTTCTTGTTGAAGCCTCTAGAGATCTTTCTTTTTAGTTCCGGACATTCTGGTTGAATATGCCCAAATCTTCCATATTCGTAGCACTTTCCATCGTTCTTATCGTGTTCATTAAATTGCCTGGATCGTCTTGGTGGAATTCTTCCTTTCTTTGTATTCCGGAATCTTCTCATTAGTCCATCCATGTTTCTTGACATCATAGATTTCTTCTTGTAAAGCTTCAGGATCATCGTCAATTTTGTTTTCAGTGGTTTCAGTTGAAGCCTTGAATGAAACTATTTTCTTTTTTTCTTCTTGGCTAGTCTTCTTGAGATGCGTCCTTTCGAACGCTATGAGTTCTCCTCTTAGTTCATCATAGGATAGTTTGTTCAGATCTTGAGGTTCCAGTGTGACTACTTTGGTCTGCCAGGTGGTTGGCAGACTTCTTAGAATTTTCCTAACTTGATCACCGCTGGTATAGGGTTTGTCAAACGCCTTTAGATCGCTAATTATTTTGCTAAATCTGGCAAACATTTCTTCAATGGATTCTCCTTCTTTCATTGAGAAGAGTTTGTAATCGTGAACTAGCATATTAATATGTGTTTCCTTTACCTTGCTAGTTCCTTCATATGTGACTTCAAGTTTGTCCCACATTTTTTTGGCTGCGTCGCAGCTTGAGAATATTCTTCACCACTTATGGCATTGTGAAGTAGATTCTTTGCTTTGTTGTTGAGTTGTACCACTTCCAATTGCTCTTTTGTGTATGAATCAATATCTTGAGGATCAGCAAGTGGTGGAGTGACTTCAGGCAAGGGATAATTTCCCTTTTTGATAACTCTCCAAACTTTGACGTCATATGCCTTGGTAAAGATTTCCATTCTCACTTTCCAATGGGAGAAATGTTGTCCATTGAAGTATGGTGGTCTAACTTGTGAAGTTCCTTCCTGAAGAGAGCTCCTATGATAACTTGATTTGCCATGATCTTTTCTCACAAGCTGTTAAGCAAAAGAAAGATGTGAGCCTCGCTCTGATACCAATTGAAAGTACAAGAGGGGAGGGGGGGTGAATTGTATATTTTTAAACTTATCGAATTATTAGATGACTAATTTAACAAATAGTCAAGTGAAAAAAGCAGTTCAACAGTTGTAATATCATAAAGGAAATTGCAGAAAGTAAATGCAGGAATTAAAGACACCGGAACTTTTATACTGGTTCGGATTCAATGTGAATCCTAGTCCAGTCCCCTTGGGTTGTAAGGGAGTTCTCTTTAGTGAATGTATTTCTCCAAGTACAGTGGAAATGACTTGATACTACAACAGATCTTAGAGAACTACAATGTTTGTTTGCAGTAGAATAAAGAGAGGATTTTTGGTGTGATCAAAGTATGTTTGATTGAGGTCTAAGACAGGGTATAAATACTTTGATGATGATTGAGGCTTGGCAACCCAGGAGATTTGATCCTTGGAAAGAGATTGATTCTTTTCAAGAATAAGGTAGCTAGCCGTTGGTTCACTTTGATTTCCTTCCTTCAGCAGTTTGTAAGGAATGAAGATTGGCTCCTTAACTGGTGGTTCTTCCAAAATTAGTCGCGTACCAATCGCTATCAAATCTTCGAACTTCCGGATTGCTGCCCTTGATGTGTACCTTAACTTTAGGCTTGCTTGATTCTCCAACGCAGCTGATTGATATTCTTTGTTGATTGATTTATTGATGGGATTCCTTCCAGATTTTCCGTTCCTTTCCTTAGGTGTCCAGATCCGCTAATTGCATCATAATCTTTGCTGATTGTTTGCTTTCCTTATTCATCAGAATTGACTCCAGCAGTCTTGACTTCCTTGTAATGGATTTCCTGCATAGGTATATTATTTTGCATTATTAAAACTATATCTAACATAAGATAACACTAAAAGTGAGATATTGAGGGGTTCCTTTTTTTAAAAGAAAATTTGGATGAGGGTTGACTCCAATCCATAGTTGGAAGAGGACATTATATGAAAAAACTTATGCGCAGTTGGTGCTTACATCAAAGCAATAAACACATGACATGTACTTTTATCTTAATAACATCATTTAACCATGATTAACTAAGATAATTTGGTGTAGATAACCTTTTTTTGTTTTTGCATCTTTCTCCCATACTTTTAGTTGGTCAACAACCAATCAAAATGTTCTATACTTCTCCAATTTTGACGAAGTTAAACTCTATTGGGAAAATCGTTCTGTCTCAATCAATCAAGAATATCCCGACATGATAAATTCACTTATTTCACACAATTTTTGAGTCATGAGTTTTGCCTTTACTTTCTATCTTGGAAGGTCCTTTTCTGTTTAGTAAGATTGTGACCTTACATCTAAATGGTGCATGTTAGATTTGCAATCTTAGGATGTAACTTCAATCTTACATGCTATGTTAATTTATGAGAAACGACAAGAGAAAAATGCTAAATCAATTGAATTTTACCAACTAGTCAAGCTAACAGACTATCTCTCCCCTTGATAACTTTAGTTGGCAAGCCACGTGATCAAGCCCAACTATGCCTTATAAAAAGGATAAAGTGGTCGCTGCAAATATATTCCGGTTAACAAGTCCGGAGTCGAATCCCACAGGGAATTAACCTATCAATCACAACTACTGGACTCATAGAAATTCACGTATTCAATCTTCGGAGATATTTGAATAAAAAAATGGGTGTATATTAACTAAATATTATGTAATAAAATTGCAGTGATTAAGAACTAGCTATAAACGGTTTGTAAGCAAGAATGAGAATGGTCTAAGGTTCTAATTTCCCCTCTTGTCGGATTCCTTTATGCTATGTTTGCTATAAATTTGCCTAAGTTTTCTCTATCGATCATGAGCACTCTGACTGTCGTAACTCTCTCCCGAGTAATTACAACAATATACTAGACATATTCTCCCGAATAAAATTACGCTAGCTGGCCTTAGTTACAGCTCACTTAGATCGCACCCAAGGTTTCGTTATCCCTAATCCCACCTTTAAACCCTTCGTATTGATCCCTCATATACGTTAGGAGTGGTGTTGTTCAACAACTACCTAAATATACACTCTCTCCCGAGTAATGCATACTAAATAGGCACAGCCGATTGAGGGCCCTTCAATCAACAGCAATCACAATATAGTTGAACAAATAGAGAAAATATTAGGGCAAATCCATATTAACATAACGCGAAATTCATCCTCCAAGAGGTTCCATCAAAACCCTAGATTAGGAGTTTAGCTACGCATAATCGTTTTCACAATCATAATGATAGAATTCATCATTAATGATAAAAACAAGAAGAAGAAAGGTAAAAACTCTATGTCGAATCTTCCGCCTTGCTTCTTGCCTTCAAAAACACTTCAAAAACCTCGATATCCTCTTTTTGGGCGAGCTGGGAAACTTATAGGTCAAGGAGAGTCATCCTAGAAATTACACAATTGACCTTGCATTATTTGGCTCCGAACACCCCGTCCGCGGCCGCAAATGGACCGCGGATTTGGCACAACTTCTGTCCGCGGCCGCGAACCTGAGCGCAGATTTGGTCCTTGCTCTTTCTTCTCCTTTTCGATCGTGTTATCCTCCGATTGGCCTTCCATGCTCCATATTGACTCCAATACACTCTTTTAGCTTCCTCCTAGCTCGGAATGGCTCCTGCAAAGCATAAAACTCTTAATTAGAGCATTTTGTTATCTTTTACATTCAAACATTGATAAAGTGCGGCCAAATTAGAGTGTAAATATTAGCTAAATTGCATGATTATCGTCTACTATCAATACCCCGAACTTAAACCTTTGCTCGTGCTCGAGCAATCAAACCACACTCTACAACGGCCTAACTTCACTGAGCGACTCCCCTAACTCGTCACACTAAGAACATTTCACAAGAATTGATCCCAGTAGTGTAACATCTTCGCCTCAAGAGCTGACTCTCCCATGCCACACAATATTCCTAACTTTACTCACTTACTCTAACGTAGAGGTTAAGACTCACCTTTCCTTCATGAATCAAGTGCCCTTTCATAACAAACGAGAGTTCTACACACAAATACAGTTAAGAACAATTAGGAACTCAAGATAGAAAGAATTCGCTTACTCTCAAAAAGAACATTCATATGCCACAAATAAAATGCACCACAGGCTTGCCCGTAGTGTACTACCCCACTAATCGAGCTCATTCAGTCTAAGATCAATTAGGACTTCATTTGGTTGTAATGTAGGCTGCGGGACGGGTATGATACATTTAGGTATAAGAGTGACTACACCTCCCTAAGCACTTTAATACATACACTTCAACATTTAAAACCCTACACCTATGTCAAACCATAACTCCACCTTCACATCACTATATATTAACCCCATTCTTCTATAAGCACAATTACATCAAGATCCACCACTTATCAAGGAATATTTTTTTCCACAATAATACAACTATTATTTTCCTTTTCTCTCTTCTTTTTTTTCAATTCAAGTGGCTCTTAGTTCAAAATAATGCACCTTTCTCCTTATTTCATTAGTTCCACTCAAAAGCCAAACCAACCACCCCACACTTTAACTTTTACAAAGTTCATAATAATTCAAGTGCTCATGAGAGGTAAAAGGTTCAAATAGATGATTAATTCAAACAAATGGGTAAGGCTTGTAATATGGTTGCCAAAGAAACAGGATTACAGGCTCAAAGGGTTTAACTACGATACATAACAATTAGGCGGGTAAAATATATATATCTGGCTTAACAAAGAAAAGCCTATATCATTTCCAAGATTGAACAAACTACTATTTCGCTTTGCAAACACACGGGGCAAGTTCTAGGCATCCAATGCAGTGCACAAAATACAACAATCCTCACACACACATGGCACATGACTCACTCCAGATTGGATCATCAAAACGCTCTAGTCAGAGTACTTAAGCCCAATTAAGAACATACAATTTAAGGCACTCTAATAAGAATCAACAACTGAGCCTAAGCGTCACACTAAAGTATCTACTATATTCAAGGCATAATGACGTTAAGGGATCCTCCTTCCATATCAGCCCTTAGCCCACAAGTACCTAATTAAAAGTAAAAAGAACTAACTAACCCGGTTCAAACAAAAAGCCTTAGAAAAGAATGCGGTCAAAAGAAAAACTAAGGGGTAATTGATACAATACCTACAAAAGAAAATCTTTTTTTATATCGACTCAGACCCTCAAGAAACCCGTCGAGTGATATCCATCGTCGGGATAAGTCAAAAATATAAAATTTTCACACATTCACATATTTAGACTACTAACCAAAAACCAAATCAAACTAAACAAAGACTATAATCAAATTAACCAAAGACTACAATCAAACTAGAATCAAGCTACATTCCTATATATACACAACATACCAACGAAGTAACCCCCACCCCACTTAAAAAGGTGTCATGTCCTCATGTTATAAAATAGAAAGTAATGAGAGGCAAAGGAACTTCCCGGGAAGATCAGTCTTGATCAGAGACAGTGCCGGGGTCTAAATGACACGCCCTCCCTAGCGCACACAACCAGTCCATGATTTTCTTCTCTGATTTAGCATTGTAGGTGGCCAGGGCATCAACACTAGTCCCCAAGTTTGTGACAGTAGTACGCAGCCCCGCCATTTCCTGCTCTAAGGCTGCCAGCTGTGTAACCCGACCAACCCCGGACGGCCCTTCGGCTTTCGTAACATGCTCATGGGAGGGCGACTCAGCCCCCACTTTATCCCGCTCATCATCTCTCTCCTCGGATGCCTCAGAATCATCACTATCAATTGAACTGGCTGCCACTGTCTCTTTACTAATGGTCACTTTGGAAGCCCGGAACATTGTTTCTTTCTTCACCTTGCCGTCCACACCGGGGTTCTCTGACACCCCTACAGCCCGACACAACCTAGTGACCAGAGATGGGAAGAAGAACCCATACCTCCTCAGTGTTGAACGGATGAACATCTCAGAGTGAATAACCTTGGCCGCATCAAAATCGTGGTCATTCATGAAGCACCAGATCAAAGCAGCTCACGGTCCATTGACTTCAGTGGTGTTGTGGGACCGTAGCAATCGACTATTCATGATGTACAACCAACACTTACCTTCAAAGGTGAGTGAGGCGGAGTGTAACTTCGATCCCTGAACAACCCACACTACCTTCTTGTCTGGTTTACAGATAGTTTGGAAAAACAATTGCCAATTTATGGGTTCTCGCTTGTAAGTATCATAGTAATCCACCCCCCAGTAAATACAGACAAGCGATACACTTTCCTGATAGCCTCAATCGAGGCATTCACCCTCTTTTGTCGCACAATGCAAACATGATCCTCATGTTCGGAACAGTTGGCGTAGAATTCCCTAACAAGCAAGAAGTTACCTTCCTCCAGCTCCTCGAAGAAGATGTCGAGACCAAGCCTAGTCATCTCCCTATACATATTGGGGCACTCAGCCTGGACGGAACCCCTTTCAACTCTCCATTCTGGTACTGGCTTTCTAATACCCTTTACACCGAAACGGTCTTGGGAAGCTCTAGAGACAAACCGGGTGCTATCAAACTCCCCTGAACTAGCTGATGCCCGTGCCCGGGACGAACCACCGGTAGTGTGTCTCTTCTTTGAAGATCTCATTGTACCTACACAACAACTACTATTATCAAGAATCAGCGGAATATGTGACCCAAGAGCGGTTACTCAGACTTCACGCGCCCTTTGGGTCACAATTTATACTAGAAAGTTCATTGGGGCAATTCAACAAACACCTCCTGTGCATATACCCCCCAATGTACCAAAGGACCCAATTAAACCCTCATTCCTCACAACTCAACAATGTTTTTCCAACCTAACCAACCTAATGTCCTCACATTTCAACAATTATACCAACAAATACACATAGATAAGAGTACCTAGATTTCTACTTTCTTACACCTACAATAGAAGAGACAAAGAATGAAAAGAAAAGAAAAAAAAAATCGAAAAGAACAAAACAAAAGAAACTACAAGAAGAGAGTAGTATCGTGTACTTATTTGAGAACCTTGTGATGACCGGAGATGGAAGAGTGGGTGAGTATAGAGGAGGGAGAAAAGAAGGGGATTTGGTGAAGAAGGGGGAAGGGTTGCGTCAGAATAAGGGGAAGGGGGAAGGTTTTGTTTTATTTTTGTGTTGTTGTTATTGTTAAGGGGGGGGGAGGGGGTATAAAAGAAAAAGGGGGATCCGGTGGGGTGGCGGTTTTAATAAAAGAAAGAAAAAGAAAAAAAACTAATTGTAGGGGTGGGGGTGGGGGGGAAATAAAAAAAATTAAAATTTGATACCTGATGTCGCCAGGTCCGCGGTCGAATCCGCGGCCGCAGACAGAACATTTGCAAAATCCGCGATTGATCCGCCGCCGCAGATTAGGCGTCCAAATATTTTTTCTGTTTATGCCTACCTCCATGATACTTACGTCACCCCGACGAATACAACAAATCAATGGGTTTTCCTCCCATGAAGCGTCTGATTTAACATCGCGGCACGATGCAGATAAGCGTATTTAAAGTACGCTCAACTGTGGAGGCTCGATCAAATGGGTTACTGACACTTCCTTTGCTTCCTCCAAGACCACATAATGCTTTAATCTATGCCCATTGACTCTAAACGAGCGAGGGTCATTATTCGCAGAAACCTCTACTACACCCATGGGGTGAATTTCAACCACACGAAAAGGCCCTGACCAACGTGATTTCAATTTGCCTGAAAACAAACTCAGACGTGAGTTATATAGCAATACCGTATCTCCAGGTTTAAAATGCTGCTCAATAGTATTCCTATCATGTATCATCTTCATTCTCTCCTTGTATAATTTTGTGCTATCAAAAGCGTGATATCTAAACTCATCAAGCTCGTGCAACTCCGTCACTCTACTTGTTCCTGCAGCTTCACTATCAAGATTCAACTGTCTCAACGCCCACCAAGCTCTATGCTCTAACTCTACTGGTAAGTGACACGCCTTCCTAAACACCAACTTTTATGGCGACATGCCAATTGGAGTTTTGAAAGCGGTTCGATACGCCCAAAGTGCATCATCTAACTTCCTCGCCCAATCTGTTCTAGTTGCATTCACTGTTTTAGTCAGCACACTCTTTATTTCTCTATTCGAGACTTCCACTTGCCCGCTTGTTTGTGGATGATATGGGGTGGCCACCTTGTGGCGTACATCATACTTCTCCAACAAATTTGTAAAGGCTCGATTACAAAAGTGAGTGCCTCCGTCGCGGATTATTGCCCTTGGGTGCCAAATCGGGTGAATATGTTCTTTCTCAAAAAACCAATTACCCCCTTTGCATCATTTGTAGGGAGTGCTGCAGATTCTACCCATTTGGACACGTAGTCCACAACGACGAGTATGTACTTGTTGCCATATGAGCTGACGAAAGGCCCCATGAAGTCGATCCCCCATACATCAAACACTTCTACCTCCTGAATTGGGTTCATGTGCATCTCATGTCTGCGGGAAATGTTCCCGGTTCGTTGGCATTTGTCACAACCCTTTATCCATAGATGTGCATCTTTGAACAGTGTTTGCCAGTAGAACCCCGACTCCAACACTTTCACAGCTGTCCTTACTCCCCCGAAGTGCCCACCATATGGTGACGCGTGACAAGCCTGCAAAATAGAAGACTGGTCTATCTCGGGGATACATCTCTGGATCATGTTATCAACACAAATCCTGAATAGATAAGGTTCATCCCAGTAATACATATGACAATCACGAAAGAACTTTTTCTAACAGAGGAAAGGTCATAAGGAACAATACCGCTCGCCAGGTAGTTTGCAATGTCTGCATACCATGGCGTTTCCATGAGACTAGTGGCTAGTAGTTGTTTATCTGGAAAAGTTTCCAGAATCTCTTCTACCTCAAACTTCTTTTCAGCTCCTTCGAGTCTGGATAAATGGTCAGCTACTTGGTTCTCCGTTCCCTTTCGGTCACGAATCTCCAAATCAAATTCTTGCTCCAGTACCCATTGAATCAGGCGCGGTTTTGACTCCTTCTTCTCAATTAAGTACCTGAGAGCAGCACGGTCAGTATAAATAATTACCTTTGAGCGTACTAGGTAAGACCTGAACTTGTCAAATGCGAACACCACTGCCAGCATCTCCTTCTCGGTCACAATGTAATTTAGTTGGGCTCCACTCAACGTTCTACTTACGTAGTATATTGGATGCATTATTTTATCTTTTCGATGCCCAAGTACTGCGCCCACAGCATTGTCACTAGCATCACACATCAGCTCGAACGGTTGCTCCCAGTTTGGGGCAACTATGATAGGTGTTGTTACTAGTCTCTTCTTTAATTCCTCAAAAGCTACCCTGCAGTCATCAGAAAACACGAAAGGGTGATCTTTTTCAAGCAATTTACACAAGGGTTAGCAATTTTGGAAAAATCTTTTATAAATCTCCTATAGAAACCGGCATGCCCAAGAAAACTTTTGATTGCTTTGACCGAGGTGGGTGGTGGAAGCTTTTCTATCACATCAACATTTGCACGATCCACCTCAATACCTTTACTTGACACTAGGTGCCCCAAGACTATACCTTCATGTACTATGAAATGGAACTTTTCCCAGTTGAGTACCAGATTAGTCTCGATACACCTTTTCAAAACTCGCCTCAAGTTCACAAGGCAATCATCGAATGAATTCTCCACCACTGAGAGGTCATCCATGAAAACCTCCATTATCTCCTCTACCATATCTGTGAAGATGGCCATCATGCACCTTTGGAATGTGGCGGGTCCGTTGCATAGGCCAAACGGCATTCGCTGAAAAGCATAGATTCCATAAGGGCAGATGAACGACATTTTCTCTCTATCCTCCAAGGAAATAGAAATCTGATTATACCCCGAGTACCCATCCAGAAAGCAAAAGTGAGACCTCCCTGCCCGTCTATCTAATATCTGATCAGTGAATGGCAGTGGGTGTGAGCACGTGATTTTTGCCCTAAGCAAACTATTCCAAAAGTTTCAAATAATTGATTTCTTTATTATTTTACAATTTTTGTGAATTTTTGTTAAATCTTTGTGTTAATTGGTTGCATTTTTATTCA
>NC_031994.1:92833229-92836751 GCF_001879085.1 Nicotiana attenuata | reverse complement strand
GAATCTCATCTACTGCTTGCCATTAAATAAGCCTGGATATATAGAAGTATATAAATATGACTGGGCTCGAACCTAAATAGTTATAGTTCGAACTCCAGGTGCTTGTTCAATAGTATTGGCTTCAGTGTGTTTTTTTTAGCATGATCAGCATTATCTTAGTTACGATTTCAACATTTAAGCTTCAGCATGATCAGCATGTTCAAATTTCCAGCATCAAATTTTCAGAGCATGTGGATCAAACCCAAACAACTATCGAATTTTGGATTGAGTGTGTTTAATTGGCAAACAGTTCCTTCCTGCTGGGCCATGTGTTAGGCCCAACGTTTAGCCCTCTTACCCAATAGACAACCTGGCCTTTGCTTCGAAACATATTGCCATCATCGGGCTGCCGCTGAAAGCCCAGTTACTGGACAACTCCATGTCACAGGACTGGGCCCAATGTTCAAGGTCCAAATTGTTAAGTCCAGAAGTCTTTTAAAACTACATTAGGATATCGGGAATTAATTCACAAATATAAATTTGGGTTTCAAGTTAGGTGCGGGTTCAAATTAAGAGGATCTTCCCTTTTGTTTGAATTCGGACTTGAATTTGAGACCCGAATTTATAAATGCGAATTAATTAGGGCCCTTTTAGAGACAACATTATAATATAAAATCATAGTTTCTTTTAGGATGGCCTTTAAATAAAACATGAGACGAGCCTCGCCGCATAAAACATATAAATTGCGGGGCCCTCATTAAATACTATATTAAAATATTAGAATTCGGGACGTGTCGTTTAGCGAATTTCACGGCCTCCCGTAAAGTTAATAACCCGTTAGTCACTTTAGGCGCGCTTTTAATAATATTACTTTCCTAAACCCGGGTGTGCATTTCATGCAACCCAAATCCAAATTCCAAAACGTTGAATAAGAGGTGTTGAGGATCCGGGTGCATTTCATGCGACGTGATCCAAAAGCACGCTCTTAAACGGCGTTCACTTTCGTCAAAACAAGATAACTAAAAGCGGTAAATAATCTTAAAATTGCACTATAGGTTTAAATATGTATGAAAACCAGATTTTAGCCATTTATGATAATTTAAGCGACCGTGCTAGAACCACGGGATCCGGGGGTGCCTAATACCTTCTCTCGGGTCAACAGAATTCCTTACACAGAATCTCTGGTTCGCAGACTCCAATTGGGAAGTCGAATTTTCCTCGATTTGGGATTTAAATTAAACCAGTGACTTGGGATACCAAAAGCCAATCCTATCCCAAGTGGCAACTCTAAAAATAAATAAACAATCCCATTTCGAATAATGTCACTTTAAATGGAAAAACTCCCTTATACATTATCCTTTGGGGTAGGTGTATAAAAAGGAGGTGTGACAGCTCTGGCGACTCTGCTGGGGAAAACGAACCCAGAATTTCGATTCAGGGTTCAAGAATTCGAGCTTACTACAATTGTTATATTTGGCTTTATCTGATTTTTCCATGCTATATGTGCTAAATGTTTTACCGCTTTGATATTTGTTGAAATTGTATATATAAACTGTCGCGAATCCCTTCCTCTTTCTGAGTCATCTACATCATGGAGAAGGGTGCACTTCTTGTAGCTTCTCTTCTGTTTAGAGTCTTTTCTCATTTAGAACGAGGTTGGATAAGTTGCAAAGCCGGCGGAGCTTCTGTATCCCCGGTACGCTGCCTCCCCCTCGGCCCGAGTTGTCCGCTCGGGTAAGCCAGGTCTAGACCAATAAACCTAGGGTTAAACCTAGAAGAACAAAAACTCATGCCGGATCCCTAGTAGGACGTTTGTTTGCATCATGTGCATTTGACTTAGGGGACTCAACACAGGGGTTGGGTCCGTCTAGGACAGGTGACCTGAAATGAATTGACCATCCTGATGCATCTTACGTGCTACTTGCGCATTTATTTGCTCGGCTTTGCATGTTGACTGGCTTGTCTAAATAAGTGAAAATTGAGGAAATAAGCAGTGTTAGGACTAAGTGAGGGTGACCATTTGTTTTGAAAAACCCCAATGCCCAAATAGTACCGAAATGCTGCCGGATTTGTGAAAAATGAAAAAAAAAAGAAAATATTTGAAAAAAAAAAGAGAGAAGGAAGAAAATTGTTGTTCAAAAATACATTTTTTGATTTTGGCAAATCTGCCCGAACTACGCCGGTTTGATTCTCACCGGGTGTGAGATACGTAGGCAACCCTCATCGGGTCCAACCCTTCCTTTTTCAAAATAACCAAAAAATGCCAATTTTGTGTCATAAATAAGTCGGGTGATGCCATTCCTGTTTAAATAAGCCGAATGTCCCTAAAAGGGCGCCGGAAGGCTGTTTTTGCAAGAACAGCCACCCTGAGTCATTTTAAATGGTTTGCGGGCACAGCCTTAAAATCTTCCTCCCAGAAGTGCTGAAAGGCCGTATCTGCAAAACCAAGTCCTTATTTTCTGAATAAAGAATTTTTGCACAAATAGCCATTTTTCAAAATAAATCATTAAGTTCCCCTAAATAATGTGCAGGATGAATTCAAGTAACATCGAAACCTTCTCAGTCCTGAGCGAGATCCCTTTGAAACTCCATATGTGGTGGCATGACTTGGGAAAAGGAAGCAGGGATACTGTGGTTAAAAGCCTGGGCGGTCTTGTAGATTTATTGAAAATCAGACCAAGGAAGGATGTCATCGAGGCACTGATACCATTTTGGGACCCGACCCGTAATGTATTCCGGTTTTCAGATTTTGAACTCACACCCACGTTGGAAGAAATTGCCGGATATGCCGGTCTCAACGGGAACTTCCGCGGTAGATACCCTTTGGCCCCGCGACCGATAACTCTTCATAGGTTTTTGGACTTGTTGAACATCAGTCGGGATATTCAGGACCCTCATCTGGCCGAAGGATGTTGTACACTACATTTCCTATATCACCGGTATGGTAACCCCAAAGGTTTTGAGGAACCCAATACAGGACTAACACATGCTGGAAATAAGGACAAATGGGAAGCCCGACGGGGATTAGCCTTCATGGTGGCCTTTATGGGAGTGGTAGTTTGTCCTAGAAAAGATGGTCACATAGACCTTGGCCTAGTAGGAATGCTGGATGTTGCTATGAAAAAACCTACTAGCACAGTGGTTCCCCTGATTGTAGCAGAAATATACCGAGCCCTGACCAAATGTCGAGAAGGGGAGAAATTCTTTCAAGGTTGCAATTTGCTTTTGCAGTTATGGATACAGGAACATCTTTGTCACCGCACAGGATATATGAACTACGGCTTAACCGGGTTGAGTTGTATTGTAGAGTTCGAGACCCGAGTTACAGGTATTGAGTTCCCGGAGGGTACTGAGGCCTGGTCGTCATGTTTAAGATCCCTCACTGCAGATAAAATTGATTGGGCTTATGGATGGCTTCCCACTACTGAAGCTATATACACATCAGCAGAGGTCCCCTATATTCTTTTGATGGGTATGCGAAGCATTCAGCCTTATGCTCCTTACCGAGTTTTACGACAATTTGGAAGATTCCAGACGTGCATG
>NC_031994.1:92828944-92829620 GCF_001879085.1 Nicotiana attenuata | reverse complement strand
ACTAGTTCCGAGGAGAGCTGAGTAAGGGGAAGCACCAATATATGTACCAAAAGGAGCCTATGTGGTACGGGGAACAATTAAACCGCCTCGGCTGAGTGAGCCAGTGGTTATTGGACGCGTACCACAGAAGCCAATGACAGACCCCTCTGCAGTACCATGGAACTATCAGCAAACAGTGGTCACATACAAAGGCAAAGAAATTTCGGGGGAACTCCCAGGGAAGAACTCTGTTGAGAAATACTCGAATGTGCAGGAAGTGAATAATGCCGCTCGAAAGCGTTTTCCGTCCAAGAGGCCAGTGAGTGCTGAAGAAGCAGAAGCCTTCTTCTAGAAAATGAAGATGCCTGATTATGAGACAGTGGATCAATTAAGAAAGTACCCTGAACAGGTGTCCCTGCTCTCATTAGTGACAAAATCTGCCGAACATCAGAAGATCTTGATGAAAACTTTGAATGAGGCATACGTGCCAAACGAAACTTCAGTCGAGCAGCTCGAAAGGATGACGGAAAGGTTTTTTGCCATCAACCAACTCTCTTTTAGTAAGAATGACTTGCCTCCTGAAGGCGCGGCCCACAACAAAGCCTTGCATCTGACCGTCAAGTGTGAGGGTTACTATGTCAAACGAGTCATGGTGGATGGAGGATCGGGGGTTGACATCTGCCCACTCTCCACATTG
>NC_031994.1:92822796-92828844 GCF_001879085.1 Nicotiana attenuata | reverse complement strand
ATTCAAACCAATGGGTAAGGCTTGTAATGTGGTTGCCAAAGAAAAAGGATTATAGGCTCAAAGGGGTTAACTATGGTAATATGTACAGGTGGATTAATGATTATATGGGCTACACAAAGAAATGCCTAAATCATCTCTAAGATCAAACAACTACTATTTCGCTTTGCACACACATGGGGTAAGTTCTAGGTATCGCATGCAAGCATAGAATACGTGTATAACCTCACACACACTTGGCATATAACTCAATCCAAATTAGTTTGTCAACACATTCACATGAGTGTTCAAGCAAAACAGGGTGTGCAAAATTAAGGCATAAGATTAAGAGTCTACACATGAGCCTAGGCGTCGCACCCTCAAGTTCGTTTTAAGTATTTGCAGGTATGTACACCACGGGATGCATTCTTGCCCAGCCCATCTTAGCCCAAAAGAGTCCTAAGGGTCCTAAAATCTATTAAAGAAAAATCTACCTAACCCGGTTCAAGAAAAACCCTTGGAAAAGAACCGCGGTCAAAAGAAAAACCAAGGGGGAATTACTACACTACCTAAAAAAAAATCTTTTTGGCTTTTTGATTAGACTACTTCCCTCAAGAATACTGTCTAGGTGGTCCGTCATCAGGAAGAGTCTCCTACCTTTTCTATTTTTTTTATCCGACTTTAGCCCTCAAGAGACCCGTCGACAAGTATCCGTCATTAGGCCAAGTCGGTTACATCTAAGCTACATACACAACAACACATATATACACTAACCCAAGTCTCCCACCCCACACACAAAGAGTATGGCATGTCCTCATGTCATAAAACAATTTAAAACACAGAAGGGTAAGAGGACTTCCCTGGTCATCATTTGGAGTCAGAGACGCTGTTGGGATCCACATGACAGGCCCTCCCTAGAGCACGGAACCAAGCCATCACCCGGCTCTCAGACCTGGCCTGCCGTCTAGATTGACATCCAAACGAACATGCAGGCTATCTACCGAGGTGCGAAGTTCTGCCACGTCTTCCTCCTCAGAAGTCAACAAGGGTCGGCTGGTGTATGATATAGAGAACTCCGCCCCAGTTTGGGGTTGCCGTGAGGAACCAGCTGCATCATAAGACCTCCTGGGTGGTCCCATGGGTGTTGGGGCATCATCATCATCGTCCAGGTCAATGTGTGTAGGTGCATCTCTGCCCACTTTGATCTTTGACGCTCTGAAAGCTGTTTTTGGGGGTAAAGTGCCATCCATAGGATTGACTGGGACATTAACCATCAAACATAACCTCGTCACAAGTGAGGGGAAGTAAAACCCCTTAGTCATCAGAGGCGACCGTAGGATCATTTCATCTCCAATGATTTTAGCGATATCAACGTCCTTCCTGGTCACGAAGCACCAAACCAGTAGAGCTCGCAAGCTGTTCACATCTGTTGTGTTGCCCGTGGGCAACAATCTGCTACAAATCATGGTGAACCAGCACTTAGCTTCCCTTGTGAATGACTTGGAATGCAGGGTCATGTTTTCCTGAATCCAAACTGGCCTCCCCCCTGAGCATATGGCCTCAATCAGAGTGCCCCAATCGACCCCTGGAGAATTGTGGTAATAATCATTGTCTCCAGTGAACGGAGGCAGCAGCAGGACCTGGCGAATTTTCTGGACTGAGGCATCTACTACTTGGCCCCGCACAATCACAGACCGGCACATATGTTCAGGGCAGTTCGCGTAGAACTCCCGGACTATCATTGGGTTTGCCGTGTCAGGTTCATCGAACAAGTACTCCATCCCTCGCCGGCGGATTTCCTTGTACATGTCCAGCTTTTCAACACGGAGGGCGGCCCTATCAATACCAATCTCCGTGACAAAGTTATTAGTGGTTGTCGCATGAAACCTGTCCTGGGCCTCCTCGGACGTGAACCGGGTGGCATCATAAGTGGGCACGTCGGAAGAGCTTTCCGAGTTCCTACGCTTCTTTCGGGCCATAGTACCTGCAATCAATTCATCATAACCATCAGGGACAGCCAAACATGTGCCAGTCGGATGGGTACTCAGACTTCGCCACCCGCTGGCACAAAACAGTTACCCAAACTGGACAACATCCACTATTGTCCCCACGCCACCTATCAATAATACAATTCCGCCATATAAGACCCCCCCACAAGCTTCCACCAATAAATACCATTTAAGTACTACCACCACCCACCCCACACAAAAATTAGCAATACACTCCCACATCGACACACATCAACCCCAAACACCATGACAACACCAAACTTTGGGGTCCAATACCCCATTGCAACCAAAAGCAAAAATTCTATACAATAATCACTACATAATACAAACTACATACAACATAAGGAAAAGTAGAATAACTTACTTGAGGATTACCGCGGAGTCTTGAAAAAGAAAAAAAAAAGAAAAACATTTGGGGGGGTTGTGGCTGGGTGTGGGGGTTTGTGGGTGGGTAGGGTTTGGATAGAGAAGGGGGTAAGAAGAAGGGGTAATGGGGATTTTGGGTTATGGGAAGAAGAAAGAAGAGAGAGTGGGTTTTGGTGAGAAGAAGAAGAAGAAGAATGGAGGAATTGAGAGTTTGGGAGGAAGAAGAAGAAGAAGAGATTTGAGAGAAACTGAGAGAGTTTTGAGAGAAGATAGAGAGAAGAGAGAAGAAGAAGAAGAGAAAGGGTCGGTTGGGAGTGGGTGGGGTTGTGGGTAGGTGAGGTTAATTAAGGGGGGGGGGAATAAAAAGAAAAAAAATATTCTGCTGCACGTACCTGGGCTCGTTCTGGTCCACCGCGGTTACGCCGCGACCGCGGTGGGATAACTTCAGAGAGGGGTCACAACCGCGGTGCTACCGCGGTTACGCCGCGACAGCGGTGGGATAACTTCAGAGAGGGGTCACGACCGCGGTCCTACCGCAGTTACGCCGCGACCGCGGTGGACCCGTTACTGGCTGCCTATTGTTGGGGTTCTGTTCATTACTTTGCCCCTTAGGCACTATGTTTACCTCTTTTAATGCCTACCTTACCCATGATATGTCCAGAATCGTGATGCAACGTCCTCCGCACTAACCTGCATATATACAACATGTTAGAAATTCTACTATCGTGGGTTGCCTCCCATGAAGCGCCTGATTTAACGTCGCGGCACGATGCAGCACGAGCGAAAGATTCGCTCAACCTTTTTTTTATGATATTACAGACTACACTTACAACACATTCGTGGGTTGCCTCCCACGCAGCGCTTGATTTAACGTCGCGGCACGACACAAGTAGTTGAGTCCTTACTCCTCATTCGCGTACTGGGGTTCTTTTAAATTAGTCACCACTGTATCCCCTTTTTCTTCAGCTATTCCAAGGTAATGTTTCAACCTTTGCCCATTAACTGAGAACTTGTTTGTCCTATCTTCCGACTCGATCTCAACAGCTCCACTTGAAAATATTTGCACCACTCTAAATGGTCCTGACCATCGGGACTTTAACTTACCCGGAAACAATCTCAACCGCGAATTATACAATAATACTTTGTCACCGGGTTTAAAGTCTCTGTCCACGATGTGCTTGTCATGCATCTTGTTCATTCTTTCCTTGTAGAGCCTCATGCTTTCAAAGGCTTGGTATCTAAATTCTTCCAGCTCATGCAACTCTGTCAGTCGATTTTGTCCAGAAGCTTCAGGATCCATCTTCAATTGCTTCAGTGCCCACCAAGCTCGATGTTCTAGCTCCACAGGCAGGTGACAGGCCTTCCCAAATACCAACTTGTATGGTGACATACCTATTAGTGTTTCAAACGCAGTTCTATAGGCCCAGAGTGCGTCATCAAGCTTCTTTGCCCAATCAGTTCGTGTGGCATTCACAGTCTTCGTTAGTACACTCTTTATCTCCCTGTTGGACACTTCAACCTGCCCACTGGTCTGCGGATGGCAAGGAGTAGCCACCTTGTGGCGTACATCATACTTAGCAAGTAATTTCTCGAAGGCTCTATTGCAGAAGTGAGTGCCTCCGTCACTGATGATCGCTCTTGGTGTCCCAAACCGGGTGAATATGTTCTTTTTCAGAAATCCGACCACCACTCTTGCATCATTTGTGGGCAATGCTGCAGCCTCTACCCATTTAGACACGTAGTCCACAGCAACAAGGATATACTTATTTCCAAATGAGCTGACAAACGGACCCATAAAGTCAATCCCCCACACATCAAACACCTCTACCTCTTGAATTGGTTTCATTGGAATCTCATGGCGACGGGAAATGTTTCCCGTCCTCTGGCATTCATTGCAGCCCTTTACCCAGAGGTGCGCATCTCTAAACACAGTTGGCCAAAAGAATCCGGCCTCGAGCACTTTCGCAGTTGTTCTGACCCCTCCAAAATGTCCTCCATATGCTGATGCGTGACAAGCCTGCAAAATCAAAGATTGTTCTATCTCGGGGACACACCTCCGGATAATGTTATCAACACATATTCGAAACAAATGAGGTTCATCCCAATAATACATACGGAAATAGCGAAAGAACTTTTTCTTTTGGTCAGATGAAAGGTCATATGGAACTATACCGCAGGCCAGGTAGTTTGCAAAATCTGCATACCATGGCGTATCCTCAAGACTGGCAGCGTGCAGCTGCTCGTCTGGAAAGGTTTCCAGAATCTCTTCGACCTCGACTGATTTTTCAGCTCCTTCAAGTCGTGATAGATGATCAGCGACTTGATTTTCTGTGCCCTTACGGTCATGAATTTCGAGGTCGATTCTTGCAACAGCAGCACCCAACGAATCAGGCACGGCTTAGACTCCTTTTTCTCAATTAGGTACCTGAGAGCTGCATGGTCAGTATACATAATTACCTTGGAACCAATCAGATATGATCGGAACTTGTCAAAAGCGAACACAACTGCCAACATCTCCTTCTCTATCACTGTGTAGTTGAGCTGTGCACCGCTTAGCGTTCTGCTTGCGTAGTAAATCGGGTGCATCATCTTATCTTTTCGCTTCCCCAAGACTGCTCCTATAGCATAGTCGCTGGCATCACACATGAGCTCAAATGGTTGCTCCCAGTTGGGTGCAACAATGATGGGTGCAGTTATCAACTTCTTCTTCAGTTCCTCAAATGCCAACCTAAAATCTTTAGAAAACACAAAGGGCTGATCCTTTTCAAGGAGTTTGCATAATGGGTTAGCAATTTTGGAAAAGTCTTTGATGAAACGCCGGTAGAATCCGGCGGGTCCAAGAAAACTTCTCACCGCCTTGACTGAAGTGGGCGATGGTAACTTTTCAATCACGTCAACCTTAGCATGGTCGACCTCAATTCCTTTTCTGGACACTCGATGTCCTAGGACTATCCCTTCTTGTACCATAAAATGGCACTTCTCCTAGTTTAGCACTAAGTTTGGCTCCACACATCTTTTGAGCACTCTGCTTAAGTTATGAAGACAGTCTTCAAATGAATCTCCCACCACGGAGAAATCATCCATAAAGACTTCCAGAATGTCCTCCACCATATCTGTGAAGATGGCTAGCATGCACCGTTGAAAAGTCGTTGGTGCGTTGCAAAACCCAAAGGGCATTCTCCGAAAGGCAAAGATGCCATACGGAAAGGTGAAGGATGTCTTCTCTCTATCTTCGGGGGCTATTGATATCTGATTGTACCCCGAATATCCGTCCAAGAAACAAAAGTGCGATCTTTCGGCCAGCCTGTCCAACATTTGGTCAATGAAAGGTAAGGGAAAGTGGTCCTTTCGGGTGGCGGTGTTCAATTTCCGGTAATCCATGCAGATTCGCCACCCTGTGACTGTACGAGTTGAGATCAACTCATTGTTGTCATTTTTCACAACAGTCATTCCCCCTTTTTTCGGAACACATTGGACAGGGCTGACCCAATTACTATCAGAGATGGGGGAAACGATTCCGCATCTAACAACCTCTTTCATATTAGGGTTCAGCCTTCGCTGATGTTCCCTGGAAGGTCTGTGCCCCTCCTCCAGGAGAATCTTATGCATACAGAAGGCTGGGCCGATACCCTTTATGTCTGCCAACTGGTCCAACCAACTGGTAGTCTTGTTATCCTGTAGTACCTGTAAGCGCCGT
>NC_031994.1:92807070-92822445 GCF_001879085.1 Nicotiana attenuata | reverse complement strand
TTTAGTGTACACTGCCAGCGGCATCAGATTTATGCTGGCTCCCAAATCACACAACGCCTTTGCAAAGGCATAACTTCCAATTGTGCATGGAATAGTGAAGCTACCTGGATCGGACATCTTTTGAGCCATCGGTTTTGCCACCACTGCACTGCAGGTCTGTGTCAGAGTTACGGTGGATAGATCCTGAAAATCAAACTTTCGTGACATTAGATCTTTCATCATATTGGCATAACCAGGGATCTCCTCAAGGCATCCATCAGAGGAATATTCAACTGAATTTGACGTAGCATCTCCATGAACTTTTTGTATTGGTCTGCCTTCTTTTGTTTGACCAGTCTCTGAGGGAATGGTGCAGGTATCACCCTTTGTGCATTGCTTGTTGGCTTCTCTCTGTTAGGATTTTCTGGCACAAGAGGTGCCACCTGTTCTGCAACTTGCTCGTTCTCCTTTTCTTTGCCTTTTTCCTCCTGACTCTGCTCAACTACCACTTCAGTAAGTTCGGTTGGTTCTTCTACCTCTAATTGAACTGGAGTGGCTGGTGTAGTGTTCTTGCTGGCTTGTGCAATTTCCTGCTCTCTATCTAAATCTCTACCATTCCGGAGACTGACTGCCATCAGCTGATTCGGGTTTTGCTCCTTGGGGTTTTTTTTTAGGACGAACAACAGGCCTTTTTGCTTGAGATTTGCATACACAAATTTAATGATCATTCCAGTAAAACAAAATAGAGAAATCCACTTCAAAAACACATCTCAAATTAACTAAAACCCAAAAGCCTAACAGTAGTTGATCAAAATGTAGGCACTTAAGTACGAACTGCAGTAGGAGCTCCGGTAGGGCGTAGAGCTTGACCAGGCTTGGGAGCATCATCCCTTGGGCGCCTGAAGTGCTGTGGAGGCTTACGGACCTTCCTATCAGTAACATAGCGTACCCTAACAACTTTGGAGTGAATGGCACATGAGACACAATATTGCATCTTCAAGTACAGCTTAGGAAGAGTGTACAATTCAAAAGCACAAGCTTCCTGAACATCCCTCACTGCTGCTTGCTCAACAATGTTCCTCACAAGGAACCTCTTGATTGCTTTGTCCTTAGGGCAGCAGTTGCCGCAGTTAGAGCAGCGAATGAATTTAGTGTGGCCACGTCCATGCTTGTTACGACCTCCGTTTCTTCTCTTGAACGTCATTTTGGCCGGACGAGTTGTAGCAGCTGCTGAGCAGTGGATACGATGGAACTCTAATGGCGACCACTCTGCTTCTGTAGCTATCAGCTACTCTCCTTGGGGTTTATGTTTGTGTCTGCTGGTAAAGTTCCCGGAGGACGGTTGTTCAAAGCCATGGACAGCTGACCCAGCTGCGTTTCAATATTCTTTATGGTTGAATCATGCACTGCCAATTTTTCCTGCACTTTATTATTTGTCCCAATAAGTTGCTGAAGCATACCTCTGATTTCCACCATGTTGTTATCTTGCTGCTGAAGGGGTGGTTGATAAGCTAATTGCTGTTGATTTTGCTGTGGATAGCCCTGTGGTTTCTGATAAGGTACTGGCACTAATTGGTTTTGAGGGTGCATACCCCCAGGCTGCTGCATATTAGGCCTGTACTGCTGGTTTTGCTGCGGTCTCCACTGCTGTGCTCCTTGTCTCTGACCCCCATAGTTGTTGACATAATTCATATCTTCCCGTGCCCCTTGATTTTCACCTTCTCCCCTCCGTGAACACACATAGGACTGATTAATACACGGTGTACATAGTCCTACATTCGTTGTATCAACGATGTGCACCTGTTTTGTGCCCATCTCATCAATCTTCTTCGTCAATATGCTCATCTGAGTCATGAGTGTGGCCATATTCTCTGCATGTGAATTGTTTGGGTCAAGAGGAACTGAATGCACTATGGGTGCCAGTGTTGTGGCTCTAGTCATCCACCCCGAATTTTGTGACATCTTGTCAAGAAGGATTTTGCACTCGGTGAATGTCTTACTCAATAATACACCTCCAGCTGAAGCATCCGCATTTGCTTTTAAATGGTCAGCTAGCCCCATGTAGAATCTCTGGCCGAGCATCAGGTCTGGAATGCCATGGTGAGGACACTTCACTAGCATTCCTTTAAATCTTTCCCAAGTTTCTTGCAAAGACTCAGTCGGCTGCTGCTTAAACTGCAATATTTCATCAATCTGTCTTGCAGTCTTGTTTGGTGGATAGAACTTGTTCAGAAACTGCTTGACTAATCCTCCCAAGTGGCAATGGAATTGATAGAGAGCGAATTTAACCAAGTCTGAGCTTCCCCGGTCACAGAGAATGGGAACAGTAGCAGCTTGATAGCTTTTGGGGTCACATTTGGCTGCCTTTGGGTCACACAAATTGACAGAAAATTTTTCAGGTGCTGCTGAGGGTCTTCAATGTGTGATCCGGAGAACAATCCTTTATTCTGCAGTAGATGCAGCATGTTGTTGGTTATCTGGAAGGTCTCCGCTTGAATTGCGGGCACAACTATGGCAATGGCCAAGTTATCAGCTGTGGACTGTGCCCAGTCATAAAGTGCAGCTTCGGGCACAAGAGGTGCCACTACTCTTACGTTGGGGTTTGCCGGCAGATCCCCAACGTTTCCAATGATGTTTTCTGTGTCACCCATGTCAAATTCGAGCTGTTGTGATTGTTGTGATTGTTGGAGCCTCTTGTTGGCACGGTTTAATGCCCTAAATGTTTTCTCGGGGTCAGAAAGTCCTTCTAGCAGTTCTCCAGTCCTCGAGGAACTTCTAGGCATACACCTGATTTTCACAAGAGTTCAAACGTTAGAATTTCAATGAACAGATTGGGTATAGAGAAAACTGACTACACTAAGAATTTTTGTACTTCTTTCAATTGTAATTGATAACATCGTTAATTCCCCGGCAACGACGCCAAAATTTGATAACGCCAAACTATGCCTTATAAAAAGACACACGGACGTTGCAAATATAATCTGAGTAATTCTGCCCAGAGTCGACCACAGGGAATTAACCTATCAATTACTCTTGTCGGACTTACTAACTTCACAGAATCAATTTCCCCAAACTTTGTGATTAATAATTGATGGTATTTCTAACTACTAAAACTGAAAATAATTAAGTCCTGAACGCTCGGTTCATCAAATCCATGAAAGTTGCTGGGGCATTTGTCAATCTGAATGACATCACCAAGAACTCATAATGCCCGTACCGAGTGCGGAAAGCTGTCTTAGGGACATCGGATGCCCTAATCCTCAACTGATGGTAGCCCGATCTCAAGTCGATCTTAGAAAACACTTGGGCACCCTGAAGCTGGTCAAACAAATCATCAATCCTCGGCAATGGGTACTTATTCTTGATTGTGACCTTGTTCAATTGTCGGTAATCTATACATATCCTCATCGATCCGTCCTTCTTCTTAACAAACAACATCGGTGCACCCCAAGGCGAGACACTAGGCCTAATAAAGCCCTTATCAAGCAAGTCTTGCAACTGCTCCTTCAATTCTTTCAACTCAGGCGAGGCCATACGATACGGCGGAATAGAAATAGGCTGAGTGCCCGGAGCCAAATCAATGCAGCAGTCAATATCCCTATCGGGTGGCATGCCCGGTAGGTCTGAAAGAAATACCTCAGGAAACTAATGAACAACAGACACAGAATCCATAGAAGGAACCTCAGCACTAGAATCACGAACATACGCCAAATAGGCCAAACATCCCTTGTCAACCATATGCCGTGCCTTCATATATGAGATAACCCTACGGGTAGAATGACCAAGAGTCCCTCTCCACTCTAAACGAGGTAAACCCAGTAAGGCTAAGGTCACAGTCTTGGCATGACAGTCCAAGATAGCGTGGTAAGGTGATAACCAGTCCATCCCCAATATAACATCAAAATCAACCATATCCAAAAGTAACAAATCTACTCGAGTCTCAAGACCCCCAATCACAACTATACAGGAACAATGGACACGATCTACCACAATAGAATCACCCACCGGTGTAGACGCATATACCGGAGCACTCAAAGAATCACTAGGCATGACCAGATACGATGCAAAATAAGATGACACATAGGAGTATGTAGATCCTGGATCAAATAAAACCGAAGCATCTCTACTACAAACCAGAACAGTACCTGTGATAACTGCATTGGAGACCCTAGCCTTAGGCCTGGCTGGAAGAGCATAACATCGGGGCTGGGACCTACCACTCTAAACTACATCTCTGGGACGGCCTCCTGCTGGATGGCCTCAACCTCTAGCGGCGCGACCTCCACCTCTAACACCTCTACCTCCACCTCTAGCACCTCTATCTCCACCTCTAGCTGGCTGAGCGGGCGGTGGAACACTTGGTGCCTGAACCATGGCACGGGAACCCTGATGCTGAGAGCTGCTCGATGCTCGAGGGCGAAATCTAGCAATATGTCTCGTGTCGCCACAAGTATAACAAGCCCTCGGCTACTGAGACTGCTGACCCTGACGGCCTGAATAACCACCCTGAAAACTCTGGAGCGGCAGTGCACCAATAGGAACTGGTGGTGCACTATAGGGCAACCGATCGGAATACTGCATATGAGAACCACGGCCACTTGGAGCACCGTGAGAAGCCTGAAGTGCTGAATGAAATGGCCTGGAAGAATGGCCCCTACTAAAAGAATCTCTGCCTCCAGATGAGGCACCAATAAACCTGTCCGAATGACGAGGCCTCTTGTTAGATCCCTGACCACTCCCCTGTGATAGAACCATCTCCACTCTCCTGGCCACATTGGCCGCATCCTGAAAAGAAATCTCGCTCCCCGTCTCCTTAGCCATCTGCAATCGAATAGGATGAACGAGTCCCTCAATGAACCTCCTCACTCTCTCTCCCTCAGTGGGAAGTATAAGAAGAGCATGACGGGAAATCTGGTCTCGTACTGAGTGACGGTCATAGAACCCTACTAGAGACACTCAAACTGCCTCCGATAGTTCTCCCTCTGAGTGATAGGAAGAACTTCTCCAGAAATAGCTGAGAAAACTGATCCCAAGTCAAAGCCGGTGACCCAGCTGGTCTAGCCAAACAATAATCTCTCCACCAAGTCTTGGCGGATCCAGACAAACGAAAAGCAGCAAAGTCGACCCCATTGGTCTTCACTATCCCCATGTTCCGTAGAACCTCATGACAGCTGTCCGAATAATGCTGGGGATCCTCGGAAGATGTAACACCAAAAGTAGTAGTGAAGAGCTTGGTAAAACCTATCCAACCTCCACAAAGCCTCCGTAAACGTAGCTGATCCATCATTGTTCTGTGCTGCTGCTCGGTTGAAGAAGCGGTACGTGACCTCGCTATTCGCGAAAGGACAAGAGTAGAGGTTTCAATTTAGCAGTGAGAGAACAAAATCGCACGATAGAGAAGAATAGAAGTGAAATTGTTCCTAACTCTATAGCCTCTGGGGGATAAATACAGACGTCTCCATACCGATCCCTCAGACTCTACTAAGCTTGTCCGTGAGTTGTGAGACCTAAGCAACCTAGAGCTCTGATACCAACTTGTCACGACCCGAATTTCCCACCCTCGGGAGCCGTGATGGCGCCTACTAGTGAAAGCTAGGCAAGCCAATTATTCTAATTATTTAACCCTTTTCATTTTTTAATCCCTTAACAATTGTGAATAAACATTACATAAACAACAGAAACAATAAAGCGGAAGAATGAAATGTAACAATTTAATAATAATAATACCGATACCAATCCATAAACATAAGCTACCCAGAACTGGCGTCACAATGTCACAGACTGTCTAAGTATACTACAAATAGGGGTCCGAAAGATAAATACACGTTGTTTCTGAAGTACATAAAAGAAACAGTATGGAAAGATAGAAGAAGACGCCAAGGCCTGCAGACGCCTGCAGGACTACCTCGGGTCTCCGCCACTGGACTGAAGGCAGCAACCTCACTGTGGTCCAAAAGCTACAGCACCGGGATCTGCACAGTGTAGTATCAGCACGACTAACCCCATGTGTTGGTAAGTGCCTAGCCTAACCTCAGCGAAGTAGTGACGAGGCTAGGGCCAGACTACCAAATAAACCTGTGCAGTTAAATCATACACAGCGGAAAAGTAAAGGCAGAAATTTACAGGTAAAGATAGGAGGGCGAAAAACATGTTGCGGGGAATATCAAGTAACAAGACAAAACCAATAGATAAATGTAAAGAACACCATAATTCAATTATCAGCAAGAATCAGGAAATCAAAGACAAGTGCACGGCATCACCCTTCGTGCTTTTACTCTCGTCCTCACCATAAGAATCAATATAAATGTAAATGTGCACAGCATCACCCTTCGTGCTTTATCACTCTTCCTCACCATATGAATCAATATAATCGGATACTTTTTGGTTTGGTTTGGTTTTGGTTTTGGTTTTGAATTTTAAAAACCGATCAAATTTGGTTTGGTTATGGTTTTAATCCGAAAAAAATCGAAAAAACAGAACCAAACTGACTATAGGAGTAGCTATTCCAAATTTATT
Source organism: Nicotiana attenuata (assembly GCF_001879085.1). Lineage (NCBI taxonomy): Eukaryota > Viridiplantae > Streptophyta > Magnoliopsida > Solanales > Solanaceae > Nicotiana > Nicotiana attenuata. Next base: position 92,815,950 of record NC_031994.1, on the reverse strand, counting down.
ATTACACCTCTATATATGTATATTTTTATGCAAAGTTTCAAAAAATTTATAGTAAATGTTAATAGTTTGCACTTCTTTACCTTTACATTCTAATTTGATTGGTATTTTTCTTTTGTTAAGTAAAAGAATTCATTTCGTGTTAAAAATAATATATTTTTAATTGAGTCCTTAAATTATTCATCACTATTTAATTCAATTATCATCAATATATCTTGGTAAATAATAGATTTCTCAAAGGGCAATTGATTTGATAGTGTTACGTTGAAATTGTGGTCGCCGGAATATGTGTTTGGTAGTATATGTCTTATATTTAAGAAAAAGCCGACAAATAACCGAAAAAACCAAAAAACCGACAAAACCCGACATAAACCGAATGGAGAAAAACCGACTTAAAATTGATTTGGTTTGGTTCTAATATTTGAAAAACCGACTTACTTGGTTTGGTTTCTTTTTAGGGAAAAACCGATCCAAACCGAACCATGAACACCCCTAATCACTCATATCATGGCACGACATTTTACATCGTGCGGCACGACATCACCCTTCGTGCTTTTACCTCACAATATCGGCACGGCATCACCCTTCGTGCATTAACACTCTCAAACTCCCGCACGGCATCACCCTTCGTGCTTTACACTCTTCCTCACCCAAGCAACAATCACAAAGCAATTTGGGCAAGGAAATCAATAATATCACAATACAATCCCGGCAAGGGAACAAAAGCATATCAATAATATCCCGGCAAAGGGAAACAATATCGTGAGTAATAGCATCCTGGTAAGGGAGATAATATCAAAAGCAATAACATCCCGGCAAGGGAGACAATATCATAAACCTCTTCTCTTTTCCACAATTACTTCACAACTCAATTATCAACTTGAGCCAACGCTCTACAATGTTCAATTACCATTAATGCTATCACAAGCCTTGTTCAACAATAGGAACCATCATATAAAACATGAACAATACGAAATAGAGTCACATTAACCATATTATAAGACTCACAATATCATAAACCTCTTCTCTTTTCCACAATTACTTCACAAATCAACTCTCAACTTGAGCCAACGCTCTACAATGTTCAATTACCAATAATGCTTTCACAAGCCTTGTTCAACAATAGAAATCATCATATAAACATGAACAATACGAAACAGAGTCAAAACGATCATAGTATAAGACTCACGGGCATGCTTGACCCCGACGTATAGATACTCGTCACCACACCTATACGTCGTACTCAACAATTAACACTTAGAAAATAAGACATGACTCCTAATCCCTCAAGCTAAGGTTAGACCAAACACTTACCTCAATGCCACGAACGCAATTCAAGCCTCAACTACCGCTTTACCTCATGTTTCCACCACCAATTCGCTTGTATCTAGCCACAATTTACTTAACGATATCAATAAATGCTAATGAATCAATTCTAGTGCATGAAAATAGGTTTTCTAAAGATTTTCCCAAAAAGTCAAAAAATCGACCCCAGGCCCACATGGTCAAAACCCGAGGTTTGAACAAAACCCGACTACCAATTCACCCACGAACCCAAATATATAATTTGTTTTGAAATTGGACCTCAAATCGAGGTCCAAATCCTCAAAATTTGAAAATCCTAAGTTCTACCCAAAACACCCAATTTTCCCCATGAAAACCCTTAATTTTGAGTTGAAATCATGTGAAAAGATGTTCTGGATTGAAGAAAACGAGTTAGAAATGACTTACAATTAATTTGGAGAAGAACTTTTCTTTAGAAAATCGCCCAAGAGAGTTTAGGTTTTGAGAAGGTTTGAAAAATGAAAAATTTTCGGCTAAGTTATGATTTACACAGGCGCAGCTATCGCATTTGCGATGATATGTTCGCAAATACGAACTGGCAATTGCGGCCAAGGCTTCGGAATTGCGAAGTAAGGCCTGCCCTGTCAACCTCGCAAATGCGAATAACCGTTCGCAAATGCAAACATTGTTGGAGTCGCAAATGCGACTGGAGCTTCGCGAATGCGAAGGTCACCCCCCCCCCCCCCCCCCCACCCCCAGTCATCGCAAATGCAATGGTTAGTCGCAAATGCGAGCTTGCAATTACGAGCCAAAGCCTGCAGACCTGCAACACACAGCAGTTTTCCTAAGTCAAATTTCACTCCGTGGCTTATCCAAAACTCACCCGAGCCCTCGGGCCTCCAAACCAAACATGCACGCAAGTCCAAAAACATCATACGGACTTGCTCATGCGATCAAATCATCAAAATAACATCAACATCTATGAATTAAACCTCAAATTAATGAAATCACTCAAGAACATCAAAATTACTATTTTTCTCAACTGTAGGTCCGTTTTATACCAAACCAATTCCGATTTTTATCAAATTTTACAGATTTAACTTAATTATTATTTCAAACTTGTACCGGACTTCGGAACCAAGATACGGGCCTGATACCATCAAGAAAATGCATCAATTCACTTCTAAAAACCTTTATATTTTCCAGAAAATAATTTTCTTTAAAAATTCATTTCTCTGGCTTGGGACCTCGGAATTCGATTCCGGGCATACGCCCAAGTTTCATATTTTACTACGGACCCTACGAGACCGTCGAATCACAGGTCCGGGTCCGTTTACCAAGAATGTTGACCAGGGTCAACTTTATTCAATTTTAAAAGCCAATTTCCATATTTTACTTAGTTTTTACATAAAAACTTTCCGGAAACGCGCCCGGACTGCACGCGCAAATCGAGGTAAGAAAAAGGGAGGCTACTAAGGCCTCGAAACACAGAATTTATTTGTAAATCAAGTGATGACCTTTTGGGTCATCGCAAAAAGTATTAAGTATCTTCCTACTTTTGTTTGTAATAGCCTTGCCACTTTAGGCAACAATAATGCCTTCAGGGGTTATGTATTGACTATGTAACCTTTTGTTTAGTAATATAATCTCCGGTTTACCTTTCAAAAATAAAACATTGTAACCATACTGCTTCAAAATATTGTCAAGTTAAACAAATGGTCTCGTCATACTAACTTGAATCAGAATATAAAACACTCTGATACACAAAAAAAGAAAAAACTTAAAGCTTAAACCATGGAAAATAACAAATAAAATATATGAATAATTATATGTTGAGCTATAATTGTTGTATTTTACTGGAGCAAAAGAAATATTTCAACTACTAGTTACATATTTTATGTTGGAAAGTTCTTGCCGAAAACAAAATTAAATAAATCCGAGGAATAAAAAAATCAAAATTATAAAAAAAAATTTTGTTAATTCGATTTGATTTATAAATTTAGCAAATCAAAACTCAAATCAAACCGACTTATGCACTGCTAATGTATATTGTGCTTGAAGACATCATCATTGATTTGTTGAAAGCATGTGAATTTGTGGGTTTTGAGAAAATGAGATAAATTCATTGAAAGGGATGTCTAATAGCTACCAAACCTTCTTTCTTATATATATCGTTGGTGTCAATTGTCAGCTATTACGATAATTATGAATATTGGTAAATTTGGACCAACCGTGCATATAGAAGCAAAAATCACTTAGGTCAACTTCTCGTACGCTTGGTTCAATTATGAGAAATCAAACTAGACTAGTTCCTCCATCAATAAAAAATATTAAGCTACTAGTATTATTTAGAGAGTTAAATAACCATTATGGGGTTTTCAAGCATTTTTAGATAATTTTACTATATAGTACTCCCTCCGTCTCATATTATATGTCGTGTTTCTCTTCTACATGTCCTTTAGAAAATATTAATTAGGAAAGGGATTGGACTATTCTACCCTTATCTATCTCTTCATTAAATATTTATTCTATTGATGTATTATCTCCACCTTCAAGAACAATTATTACTAAGGGTAAAAAAGAAACAATCAATTTTGTCTTTATTAAGTATTTTACTCTTCATTAAATTTTTCGACGTGAATACAAATTAATCGAATTCCAAATGGGATATCGCTTTTTCACATAACTTCAGCCCACGGGGCTGAAGTTTTTCTTTTGTACTGGAAAACTTCAGCTGAAGTTTTTGTCTTTGTAACCAGAAAACTTCAGCTCTACAGCTGAAGTTTGCCAGTTATAAAATAAAAACTTAAGCTCTAGAGCTTAAGTTTTCCAGTTATAAAATAAAAACTTAAGCAGTTTTCCAGCTTAAGTTTTCCAGTTATAAAATAAAAACTTAAGCTCTAGAGCTTAAGTTTTCCAGTAATAAAATAAAAACTTAAGCTCTAGAGCTGAAGTTTTTCTTTTGTACTGGAAAACTTCAGCTCTAGAGCTGAAGTTTTTGTCTTTGTAACCGGAAAACTTCAGCTCTACAGCTGAAGTTTGTCAGTTATAAAATAAAGAGCTGAAGTTTCTATGTTGTAACTAGGAAACTTCAGCTCTAGAGCTGAAGTTTTTGTCTTTGTTGCTTGTACTGTTTCTTGTACATTCATCAAAGGAATTACATGGAAATATCTAGCAATTTTTGGCGGATAGTCTTGAAATATCATGTTTAAGTAGCTACATATTATTTCCCGTTAAAATTTGTTAGAATGGTCAATGAAAATCTGACGATTACATATCGTGCAAAGCTAAATCCAGAAAATCTATCTTCTTCAGTTACCGCAAAGCATGAAACTAGCAAGTTCCAATCTCATATTCTATTTGTAAAGGCTTATCTCAAACACTAACTACAGTGAAGAGCAAGAGTTGTGGTACTGAAGAAGAAGAAGAAGAAGAAGAAGAAGAAGGGGAAGCTGAAGTTTTTTAAAAAGTGTGTACGGGTGCAAACAGAAAGACAAAGCGGCTACAGGGGCGTCCTGCCCGGCCCAAGACTCAATTCTCCATTTCCCTATTTTTTATTAATAAAACCCTAATCTAATCAGCAGACATTTCACCTCGTTCTACTCCCAACATTCTGCTGCATCAAGGTTTTTCTTTTTCTTTCCTCCCTTCAAAACTCTCTTTGCCTACAATTATTTGTGCGTGAAAAAAAAAGATTGTTATACAAATACATAGAGATCATAAATCTGCCTTTATAATGGAAATTTTAATTTTTGTTGTTAAATTCTTTGGCTACTTTATTTCTCCCTGAAAGTTTTGTGCTTCAATTCCGATAGAATTGCAATTTTATTCCTTTTTTAATAAGATTTGCTTGTCGTAATTCGAAGCCAAATTGATGATCTCCTTAAAACCAGTGCAACAAAATTTATGTTGCTTCTGGACGTTAAGGGAACTACAATTGATGATACGCTCTGTATCCAATTTTAATTGAAGAGCTCCATCCAATCTTATGTGATGGTTTCACAAAGACCCTTCAAAATATCAACGAAAACAGAAAATATTCCATCTAAATTTGTCATTGAAATATGAGAATAAATAGTATTACTTCCTGTCCATAATAAATGAATTTTTTTTTAACCTTTTTAGTTTGGTTCAAAATATGTCTTGTTTTACCTAATCAAGAAGGAACTCACTTTATTTTTTAAAATATATCTTTATTTACTTATCCCTAGAAAGTCTTTTAAACTATTCTAATTTTTACTAAAAATATTAAATAAATTCAACAATTGATGTGACTATATTTATGAGGTTCACTTGAAGAGTTCAAGGCTGGTAAGTTGCAAACCAAAAAAAAATGTTTAGAAATCAATTATTAGCACTTGTATTCGTTGTTTTATAATCTAGAACCCATAAAATGAGATTGCCTCTGCTTGGTTATTCATATCTATGAGCAAACCCTTCCATTCTAAGTGTTTATATACATAAATTGTTTCACTACTGGCCGTGGGAAATTAGCCTGAAGAGTAAAGGCAGATTTAATTAAAAAATCCCAACATGCATAAGTGAAATGTTGATTTGGGTCAAAACAAAATGATTCCCTAATATGGAAAAGGAGAATATCTTGCATAATGAGTTGAAAATATCTATTGTATAATCCTTAACCTTGAGGTATATTGAAGGTTATTTGTTAACAGAATGATGATCAAGATTGAATGTGATAAAGAGATTGCTACCAAAGAAGATGAGATTGAGACGATCTCTGATTTTCCCAGAAATATCTTGTTAGAGAGATGGAGACATTTTGGACTATGCATTTAACTTAGTGGTATATAGTGGATTTTTCGAGGAGATAAGTGCAATATTATAGTAATTGAATATAGGTTTAGTAATTGTCATAGCAATACAAGGCAAAATGTTCTTGTCTATGTTACTAAAGTCATATTCGATCATCTATATTCCCACTTATCTCCTCAAAAAATTCCCTACTACAACTTGGGTTGTGGATGCTTAGTACAAAAATGTCTCAATTTCTTTGACAAGATGTATGTTGTTGCCATTTCTTTGACAAGATGTATTCTAGTCTCTAAATGCCGTGAATACTTGGTGTATTGGCATTATTGTTGCTTGTTTCATTATTGTTACTTGATTCATTATTGTTCACTTCACCACCATAGAAAACTATTGAAAATTATGGTTATTCTACAACCTGTGTATGTTAGCCGAGAGTCTATTGGAAACAACCTCTCTACCTTCATTAGGTAGGGGCTAGGTCTGCGTACATATTACCTTCCCCTGGGAATATACTGGGTTTGTTGTTATTGTTGTTGTTGCAACCTGTGTATGTTGGAAATTACATATGTAAGGAATGATGCAATTTATTGTTCTTTTCCATTTCAGAGACTCAATTTTTTTTAGCCCAAAAATAATAAGCTGAAATAATCATAGCAGAACTAAGAATAGGATGATAATGGAAGAATCCCTTGAATAATGGTTTGCAAAGTAGTAATATAAGTTTCTGAAGGTCTTTGGAAAAAGATTGACCTTTCAATAAACTTTACAAGTTCTTTTTGAGTAAAGCTATGAGAATTCATATTTTTGATGTTTTGGTTCAGGTTAGCCATTTACTCTTTTAGCTATCAAAACTTGGTGGTAACACTTGCATTATAGGGTTAGGCATCTTGTCCAATCCTGTTAGGATGAAACTCACAATTTTTTATTTTCAGCTTCTGATACGAGCTTATGCATTGGTGTGGAACCTTAATACCCTTTAGTTCAGAAGGAGGCTTAAAACTGAGGAGTCTGTCACTCTCAATTCTTTTACTATTACTACTTCATTTGGCATTACTTTATGGAATATTTTGCTAGTTTCTTATTTACTTGGGACTTTCATCCATTTTCGTGAAGCCAGAGGGGTCTATGTTCTCGTCAAAGCCATTGCAATTTATGTTTTAGATGGACAGAAAGCAACACCATTATTACATGAGTCGATTGCTCAGAGTTGTGTTGTATTGTAGTTTTTAGGAAGTTAGTAAAGATAAATTTGTATGTCGAGATGGTGATGATAAACTTCTTTTTTTGAGTTGTAACATGCTCCGAGAATGAAGGATGGAGGTTCACTGTGAAAAGCAAATGTACTCTGTAATGAACTCAGTGTTCAGTTGTGTATATTGTCTAATTTTTTCCCAGTAAGTTAACTCTTACCTGATACCATTTCTTGTGCATGGCTGTCAAATTTTGTTTATGATTCTAACTTATGATTTTGCTAAATTATTATTGATATTGCTTTTCCAGGTATATTTTCTGATTCTTAGCTCGTTGGTAGCATGGTACTGTCTTTCTGGTTATGTTGTGATTATTCTATTGTCGCATTTCATCTTCTTGACCGAGGGTCCATCGGAAACAGCCTCTCTACCCCAGGTAGGGGTAAGGTCTAGTTGTTGTGGATTTTGCTAAATTATCGAAATTGCTGCATGTACAGGAAGTAAATATAATTTGTATCTAGATATAGAATGCATCTCTTTGATATTTTGGAAAAAGAAAAGAAGACAGATATATACCTTTACAGATATTTCTCTAGAAGAGTAGGTCAATGCTTAACTCCAAGTAGTAAGTTTTCACTACAGAGAAATTTGATACAAACAGAAAATATACAATAAGTGTCAAATTACCCAACCTTCATCTTTCTAAAAGAAATTTATTTCAGATAATACAGAAGGGACGATATGTTGTGAAAGGTCATAAAAGCCAGCGTTGTGAAAGGTCATAAAAGCCAGCATTGGTACATTTCTTGTCACTTGGTTTAGGATAAGGGTGGCAAGTGGGCCGGTTAGGCCCGGGACCGGCCCAAGCCTGCGAGCCCATATGGATAGTGGGCCTTAATGGTCCTACACGTTTAAGCCCGGCACAAAGGAGACATACAGGCCCATGTGGGCCGGCTCACAGTAGGGGCCCGTTAGGACCGAGACCGTTAGGGCCCGGGACCGGCTCCTAAGTGGGCCGGTTCCTAACGGCTAATTTTAAAAAAAAATTCCCAATTCAATTTCTGACCGTTGCACCTTTAAAATGTAGCCGTTATTGCTGCCAAAATAGTCGTTGGCAAACCCAAACCCCATACCCGCCCTCCACCTGCTCCTATTCTTGATAGTGATAATACTTTATTACAATTTACAGAGAGTCAATATGTGCATAATGTTGGAGGTGGTGAAAACTTAGATCATGAATATATGAATTCTCTTTATGGTAACCCAACTATTGATGAAGAAGATGAGCAGGAAATAGATTTAGATGAAATGCAACCGGATGATGATACATCCACTAGATCTTTTACTCAAGTTAACCCAACTAATCCAAATGATGCCCCGGTTGACCCCCCTGTTACCATCCCTACTTTTTCTAGACAACCTTCTAAACGTGCCGAAACTCTCTTGTTTGGCCATTTTTTATTCAAATAAGAGAAAGAAATAAAGCTAAGTGTAAAACTTGTGGCAAGAGATGTCTTTTAACTATGATGATCAGGGGGAGGGGGGGTACGGGAAGTTTGAGAAGATACATAATGATACACCCTCAAGATAAAGCTAAATTTTATCAAATGAAAGCTGCGGTCTAGAGCTTAAGTTTTCC